>NW_017672922.1:136514-160592 GCF_001879085.1 Nicotiana attenuata
TACCCCCCCCCCCCCCCCCCTCTTGTACTTTCAAGGTGAGGGATATCTCATCATGGTAAGTGCGGAAAGACTTGTTATGGCCTTACCTTTTGTACAGGTATTCGAAAGGTATGTACGAATCCTTCAAGTACAGTAGGTCGACATTCTTCTTCAGCCCCATCATTTTCAAAAGTCCCCTGCCCGTACGGTTTTCTGGTACCAATAGCCCGGGACTGTCCCAAGTCAATCCTGCAAGTCCTCCTATTTCCTCTAGTAGCGGTGTCATCTCTATGTCACCGAAACAAAACACAGCTCTTTCACGATCCCAGAATAAGGTGACAGCCTCGATCAATTTGTTGTTTGGTTCAATATCTAGTAAGGAAGGCAAGTTACCCAGGTACTTTTTCACATGCTTCCTATCACTTGAGGAAAGGTCCTCCCACCAATCTAGCATCAATGGTGGCATGTTTCTAACCATTCCGAATCTGGGGACCTCGTGCCTCATTTTCTGCAAAACAAAAGGGTTAGACCATACCCCCACCGGACTTGGCTATTTATACATGCATGATCAACATATTGGCATTTAGTTCTCCAAATTAATGCACAGAACGTGGTTCTGTTCGTTGGGATTATGAAAAACCTGATGGACTTTGGATAAGGCTTATCTTAAAGGATCATTATGTGGACAACATAACTGATCCGACTAGGTTTGACCATGATGCATGCACAATTTTAACTAGAGTAAGGTTTCTATGGGGTTTTAGACGGGTACCCTCAAGCGGACAACTCGAGGGGGAAGGCACTGAACCGTCGACTGCACTGCTGATCGACTGGTTTTACTGCAAATAAGCCTTTTCCGAATTTAAGGGTAGTAAATAGGAAGAGCGCAACCATTCATTAAAGCGTTGCTATAGGATTTGATACGCACAAGTGGAATATGATGCGGAGCATGATTTATGCAGCAGTTAATAACATGTAGTCAAGTATTTTCACATAGGGAAAAATAAATACATCATTTAAATAATTGAAAGACAGTTACAGGATAAAGGAAACAAAGAGACAAGTTAGCTTCAGGACAATAAAGAAATCATAAATGCTTAACAAATGGACAGTTAAATTCAAAAAAGGGAGAAGGGTACGGGATAAAGCATGCTTGGACTAAAAGATAAGTTATTGTCGTAAAAGCCTAAAGGTATCCCTAGAAGAGTCGCCATGCTGTCGCGCCACCTTTTCTCCCTCCTCACGGAGAGAGGTCCGGGTTTCGACATTCTATGGGGTGTGATAACTCTTTTCCTTTTGGGAATTAGGTATTTGAAGAGTCGCCACCTAATGAGTTACGGTGCGTTAGGGCACCTATAGTAATTAACTCTTGGATTGGTTTGCATTACCAGAGATTAAGGTAAGGGCTCGAAATAACCTTGAGGGGAAGGTGTTAGGTACCCCTCTTGGTCCAAAACTGCGGGTCCCGGCCGAACTTATATTCACAAATTAGTCCATTACGAATAAACAGTTGAATCAAATAGGTTGCAAGTAAGGCACGTTGGATAACTCAAGTAATAAGATAAATATTTTTGAACAAATTGTACACAAAGGTTTTAAATAGAAAAGGAATTTTGGTAAAGGGGGAGTCCTAGGTTGGTCGGCCAATAGGATCACCCCACACAATGTCCGGTAAATATTCCTCGATGAGGGGCTACACGTGACGTTATCGTGTAGTCATCATATCTTATATCTACCTTTCCCATCCCCTTAGTGGTCATGCAAAAGTGAGTGTTTTGTCAGCGATCTCTATTGCGTGATGTTACCCGTCCCTTCTTAATGGTCCTGGAGGGATTTAGGACCTCTACCTATAGGTGGTTCTAGACAGACCCATAAGGTTTTAAAGGTGAAAATTCTAAGGTGACAGGCAAAACAATTAGGACTTTTAGCACATAAGATAAAAGAGAGCAATTAGAGGCTCAAAGTTTCCTCCTCAAATAAGGCACATAAACAGCACGACTCAAGCACAATTAAAGGCTCTTTATTAAACAGTATCCTAAGGCAGGATGTCTTGGTAAATATGCAGAAGACACGCAATTTATTTTTATAAACTCAGGAGTAACGACCTTAGCAGTTGTCTATTTGTTTCTCAAATCCTGCTTGGGTCAGAAAGCATTAAGTCATAGAAACAGTTTCAGAAATGCAGTTTTGAAAATGCCCTACAGGCTTGCCTATACGCGGAATACTGATGACTGCATTGTAGAGTAAGACAGGGCAGATTTCAAAATAGACTTTTAGATATCCTATGGGCATGTTGTCTAATGATGGATTGAGGCAGTTTTTAAAAGAACTTATTTTAGGAAATATAAACTACTTAATTAAACCAATTCAGAATTGAACTAAATGTTAACCAGATTGAGTTATTTAAACTAAACTTAGGCGAGATCCATAGGCAGGATTCGATATTGTTCCCTATAGGCATGATATCTAAGTTTAATACCGATTTTAAAGGCTTGCAGGCATGGAAACATACATAAACACTTGTTATAACAGAATCTAGGTTAAATTACATCCTATAGGCATGGCATCTATTTGTTAAGCTGATTTTAAGACATTGCAATCATGATTTTATTACGTAATTATTTGAGACCTATAGGCATGGTTTCTAGCATGGCGAGATGACAAGATGTAAAGCTCTATAAGCATGATTTCTACTTGGTAAAGCAATCAGATTAACATGTAAAGTCCTATGAGCATGATTTCTACCCGTATTACCCTATAAACATGTAGCTACCCATCCCTTTCACTAGTTACCCCAATATTTATTTACAAGTTATTACAGACCATATGAATGAATTACATAATTAAATAAGAAAATAAGAAGCTAGTCTAGAGGGAGCCTTCAATTAGGCCCAGATTTCCAAAAGCCTCCAATAGCCTCAAATGCCTCAATCCTATAGGCAATGTCATGGTATAGGTGCGTCAAAGATCCTGGGAAGTGCTTACACCTAGACTTGGTAACCAAACTTGAATAAGTGCAATCTGGAAGGGCCAGCCTCAATATGCCAGAGTTCAGAGGGTCTCAAGAGGATCCCAAGGCAGTACACATACTGGAGGGGGCAGAACTTATTGACTTAGGAGTAGAGTGAAAGTGCTTGACACAAGTTGAAAGGTTTTAATGAAAACCTATATTAAAAAGGATGTTTGTTTGAAAATGATTTAGTAAAACCACAGAGGCAATTTGAAAAGAGATTGGAGTAATGAACAAAAGTCCAAACACAACACCCTTTAAGACAGATTCATACACAGCCAGGAGTAACAGAACCAAAACAAGTTCAGTAGTCAAAACAGGGGTCAAGGGATTTGGGGATACATAGAACACTTGATTGTGAACACATAATCAAGCAAAGGTCTAGGAATTGGTATAGACATGCTCAGAAACAGCTGACTAGACATAGTCACAGAATCAGACATAAAGAACAAATTCACATACATGGATGATAGGGATTTGGGGATACATGGAGCACATGGTTGTGAACACATAATCAATCAAAGGTCTAGGAATAGGTATAGACATGCTCAGAAACAACACCGAGGGGTAATATACGGATCTTAAGGAAGTGGAGTACATAATAATGTAAACATCAACTACAAGTTTCACAACAAAACCATAAATAGAAGCAAACTAGAAACATGATGAACTGCATCAATAAAAGAATCATATTGTTGTTGGAACTTTGAATTGAAACTAGAACCTACCAGTAAAGAGGACAGTAAGCAAAGTGAAAGAGCAGGAGAACACAATGGTTAGCCTTGGCTTGCAACCGGCTAACTTAGAGTAATAGTAAGTAGCACAAAAGAGAGCAGAAAATTTTAAGTGTGAGAGAGAGAGTTTTGAACCAAGAGAGTTAGTGTGTTTGTGCTAATAAGAAAGTGTGTATATATAGTTTGAAAGCATGTATCAAAGTAAGGTAAAAATCAAAGTCCATCAGTAATTATGGAACTCAGAATCAGTCAGTCAGGAAATCAAGGTAAGTGCTCCCTTTAATTAAGGAGTTAACTAACGGTAATGGACATATGACAAATAAGTAAGGAAATTGTATAAGGCTGAACATGACAAATAAGGAGATATTTTTTGCATAGTGCAAGTACACATCATGTAATAGAGGCTAGGTTTAGCATATTTCAATCAAGGAAAGATTTAAGAAATCAATTAATAGCATAATTGACCATAGAATAAGGTCAGAAACATTCTACAAGGTAAAAATTAGTAGAGATATCATGCGGAATTAGTGAAGGATCGATCACAAAGATTCAAGGATTCAAAAATAGAAGATAGTACTGAATTAGCATCACTTTATAAGAACAAACACATGGTAAGCAAAATAGGAACCCTAAGAGATCGAGTAGGACAAGAATCATATATTAAATTAGGGATTGATGTAGAGCATTGTCTGAATTAGTAAGCCAAGCATGCTACAGGTGGGAGAAGTGAAGAATCAGAACATTGGTGAACAAAATAGGGCAAAATCACACAATAGGCAGGGATAACCATAATTAGGAAACCTAACAGCAAACATAGGGCAAAAATCACAGAATCATAGAAACATACAGATTAACTGAACAGGATATCAAAACAAAACTCAGAAACCCATGATTAGAACTAAGAAATTAGGGTATTCAACATAGGCGAGTTGAAAAAGGAGTAAAATCATACAATCAGTCGAAATATGCAAGAGATAGAAGTTTAAACATAAAGAATCAATTTAAACAAAGCTTTAGAAGAGGTTCTGAAAAACCCTAACTTTAGAAGAAGGTGAAAACAACTTGATATCGATGATTCTTGTAAAAGAGATTCAAGAATAGTGTAAAACATCAAAGGAAAAGACTCAAATTGTTTAAAAATCGTACGGATCTAGGGGTTGTAAGCAAAAATTAGGTTTTCAGAAGAAACCCAAGTGTAGATGAAAGAACCTGTCAAAATCTCAAGGATCGTAAAAAGTATAGCATGATTTCACTTAGAATCATACTGAAGTAGCCAAGAACAGACCAGATGGAAAACCCTAGATGCAAGTTGGTGCGGCCCAGGGCCCTTGAAGACCTCAGAGGAGATGAGCATGGCAATAAAGGAGCCATTGGAGGCTTAGGGGTTGAAGGGTTGTCACCGGAGAAGACCGGAGAAGAAGGTCGGCGATGGAAAGGGGCTAGGGTTAGGTTGAGAGAAGAGAGGAGATGAGAGAATACAGAGGCGGCGGTCCCTGAATTATGGGCTAGGGTTTCGGGTCGTTTGAGATAAAAAAGGAAAGGAATCATGAAGGTCGTTGATCTTTTAGATCAACGGCCAGGATTTAGCGGGTCTTGGGTCGGGTAGGCGGATTTAGGGCTTGGGTCGGGCATTTTTAATTTGAAATTGGGTTGGGGTTGGGTCTAAATTGGGCTACAATTGAAAGCAAATCTGGCTATATTTTAAATAGCCACTATTCTCCTATCTAGTTTATGATAAATAATAAATAGTTTCTGGAAAATAATTTTATGTACCAAAATTATTTAATATATTTATCATATTAAAAATACAGTGACCAATTATACGCATATAAAATGTAATTATACATTAAATGGGCTAATATTGCAATTATATGCAATTTAGCTTAAAAAATATCAAATGCAATTATAAAAATATATAAAAAAATATATTAACCATATTTTGGCATAAGTATAGAAATTAAATGACTAAATTACCATAAAAATAATTTAGGGAATAATTATTTGGAATTTATGAATAAGGGAAGGAAATAAATCAATTTAAATCCCTAAAATTATGGAAAAAAATGCAAAAACCTTGTGCATGCTTATATATGCATGTATTTACTATTTTGAAAGTATTTATGCATATATAAAAAAATATAGGGAAATATTGAGTATCAACAACTTGTACAGAAGAACTCCTAATTTGGGTTTACTAAGATGTGCCAACGCAAAAGAGGCTTCTAAGTTACTTGAAGAGTTACATGCTGGGACTTGCGACCTACATGTAGACATGTGATTTTTCACCCTCCCCAAGATTTTACATATTTTAGCATTTAAATACTTAGTTTAGGTCTAATATAGTTATTTTAACTAATTTTGGCTCTTTTACTTTATTTTATAATAAAAATAAAAATTACAAAAAAAAAGGTTTGTTTTAATGGTTAGTTTTATTTTAAAGGTTATTTCTACTTAAGTAGGGCTAATTAATACTTTGGTAGTATTTTTATCTTTGTTTTTTATTTTATAGGCAAGAGTTGATGCAGGGTGGATAAATTCTTGGTTAATTAAGCCAATTTGGTTATAAAGGCCCGAGTTTTAAAGCCCAATACCTTAGCCCATCATATTTTAAAAACCTAAAATAACCCTTCACCCTTAAATAACCCTAGAGCTAGACCTAATTGCCTACACCTAGACCCCTAATATCCACCGTTTTACACATAGAGGAAAAACCCCATGATTTCTCATCTTCTTCGGACCACCCCACCTCTAACCAAAGACCCTGAACTTCATCTTCATCTTAGCTTTGGGATCCCTTTTCTTCTTACCTAAGAAAAAAAATAAAACAACGACCTGAACTTCAGCAACACTGACCAGCCGTTCCCCTCATCTGAAAACAAAACCAATCAGCTGATTAGCACACACGCACGCACGCACAGTAAGAAGAGGGATACGAAACAAACAGAAATTAAATAGGAAGGCTAGGATTTTTGAAGTTTTTATTTATTTTCTCTGGTTTCTCAGAACATATACATGTAAATAGTCTCTGTTTTAAAAGTTAATTGGATTGAGCTTAAGCAAAACAAAACATGTCTCCTGTTTTCTCTTTGCGATTCCAAGTTCTTGGTTTCAATTTTGGATTTCGATTGAGGTTGAGCCGAGTTCGAGTTTGTCGACGAGATTCGAGTTCCTCCAGCAATGTTCGGTCAATCCTGTTTAAGCAAAAAATGGAATATTAGTCAAAGCTAGAATTTAGAAGAACTCGGGTTACTGATAATCAAAGAAATGAATAAAAGGAAATAATTCTGAGTAGCAATATAATAACTAAGAAAAAGAAGTGATACGAATGTATATTTCAATAGCTTTTTTCGTGTCCCCTACAACTGATCATATATCTCCTTTTTATAAGTACCTTTGAGATTGTACGTTATGCCCAAATCATAATGAGGCTATTATGAATAATTAAAGACATTGAATGCTACGTTACACAGTCATTACATTGAATATATATATTCCTTAACGGACTCAGCATTTAATACCCATTAAATGCTATATCTGCATGCTTTTTATAACCAGATCCATTCCTTCTGATGCCCGAATATAAATGATTTAAGTAGGTACGGGCACCGTGCTACTTATCTGATGTCCCGTGCCTCTTCCTCCTTCTTTGCTCGTGTCTGTTTTACAACTCTTGAATCGTGCCTAATTATGATTCATTGACCATTTGACAAAGTCAAGTGTACTGACACGCCACCTTATATGTAAAATACAATTTTCCCCAATACAGATAGTCCCCCCACTTTCCATTTATTCATCAGTTTGAATATTTGGGAAGTGGAATTCATTTAAAAGAGAATTTTTGTCACCATTAATGCTCTGACAGAATTGACGCTTCAATTGTCACTTCCATTTAATGCATTAGACACGTGTCATCCTCTTATTGGTTCTTTAGTTTTGCAGCACTTTCTTAGGCTTTCTTTTCGGCTTCCCTATTCACGAACTGTCAGTTAACATTATTGTAGCTCTTTCATCGTTGTAGTTTTCTTTTGCCGATTACCCATTAGTATAAATATAGCTTCTTTACTTGTCTTTTACCACATAAAGCGTGTCAAACACTTTAATTCTTCGAAAACCTCTTATTTTCTTCTGCTCTACTTCAATCTTCTTTGTCATGGCTTCGCCAAACCCTAACCCTAGGAGAACCCCCATTTTAGACAACTTCCCTAATGCTCCTGTTAGACACTGAAGTGGGGGTAGACTCCGTAGCTTGGGGTCTGCTCGTGGTGGTAGTACATCCACCCCTTCTTCTAGTTCGGGTCCTTCTTCTAGGACTAGAGGTTCACTCTCTCAGAGGTCTTGTTCTAGGAATAAAGAATCCTCTGAGCCCCTTCGTGAGCCTCTAGTTGAAGAAATAGTCCCAACAGAGATTTCTTTTCACCATGATAGAGAATCTCTCAGGACCCAAGTTGCCTCTTTAGATCGTGCTGACACTTTCCCCACTCAAATCACAGATATTTTAACTCCTATAGTTCGTAAGGATTGTTATTGGAGTGATCATTTTCCCATTATCATTCCTAATCCAAACCAGAGGATCACTTCATACATGATTGAATTCTTTTTTGTTTACACATACCCTTTCACTCTAGGGTTTAAACCGGCCATTGACCCGGTCATTCTAGACTTTTGCCGTTTTTTTAACGTATGTTTGGGTAAAATAGGTCTGATTGTTTGGAGGGTTGTCGCATGCTTGAGGCACCTCACTAATCTGGCGGAGGTTGAATTTACTTTTTCCCACCTAATTCATCTTTATTCCCCTAGGCTTTTTCGCAACGGCGTGTTTACCCTAGCAGCCAGGAGCAAAAGGGTTTTAGTGAGCCCCTAGGATGATAAAGACCGTGGCTGGTATGCTCGGTTTGTTGCTGCCCCCACTGTTGGTTTACTGGGTGAAAATAACGTTCCTTTTCCTGAGAAGTGGAACTTTGCACGTAAGTGTTAAATCTTCCTTGTGCCTTTTCCTTACAAGTTTTATCAACTTTTCTAATGGCGCTTCTTTTTCTTTTCTCAGCAACCATGGGTGTTGTAGAGACCCTGCCCAACTTCCGTGGTTGGGTAGGAAAATTGCCAAAGACCGCTCCAATGGAGGGTAGGTCGTGGAAAAACCTTCCCAACCGTTACGGTTGGAAGGTAAAAACTCATGCTAAGAGTTTCTATTTTACCTTGTCTGCATGTAAATATTTTCTTTATTCTAAATAAGCGGCAAAATAATCATTCGGGACGGACTAAGTCACAATCCCCGACAGTGCATGACCCCACGCTCGTCGTCAAGCGTGTGCATCACCTCAATATAGCAAACCGATGTGCAGTCTGGGGTTTCATACCCTCAGGACATCATATACAATCATTACTCACCTCAATCTGGTCAAGTCTCTAGCCTGCGACGCCTTTTCCCCTCGAATCGGCCTCTAGTCGTGTCGAATTTATCCAAAATTAGAATCACGACGTCAAAATATCCTAAGGGAACGAAGCCCAAGCGAAAATGATCAATTTACAACTTAAATCCCGAAATTACCAAAACCCGACCCCCGGGCCCACATCTCGGAATTCGATAAAATTCACATCAATAGGTTCCTTATCTCCCCACGAGTTCATACATATCAAAAGTACCAAAATTCGACCACAAATGGTTCCTCAAATCCTCAAGTCTAGGTCTCGAATACCAAGCCCTAGTTTCCCCAATTTTAACCCTTAAATTCCATTAATTATAGCTCTAATCTGTTAAATAATACCACAGGAACGAGTTTTAGGTCCATAATACTTAGCTCAATGAAGTCTCCTTGAAATCCCTCTTCAAAATCGTCCAAAAAGCTTCAAAGCTGGCTTAGAAATGGTGAAATAGCTCAAAAATCGCGAAGGAAACAATTTATACCTTCTGGCCCAGGGATTTCGCATCTGCAACCAAACTACCGCTTCTGCGGTACCGCACTTGCGGTCCTTGAACTGCTTCTGCTCCTAGACCACTTCTGTTGTTTCTGCTCTCCTAGCCCCTTTCTGCTTCTGCTGCCTTCATCCTCGCATCTGCGGCATCGCACCTGCGGTCCGCAATCCGCATGTGCGGAAATACCAGAAGCAGAAAAATCTGCAGCTTCATCAAAATTCCAAACTCTCCATCAACCATCCGAAATCACCTCGAGGCCCCCGGGACCTCAACCAAAAGCACCAACATATTCCAAAACCTTATTCAAACTTATACCAATCTTCAAAACACCTCAAACAACATCGAATCAACCAAACTCATCGGATTCAAGCCTAGGTTTCCAAAATCATCTAACTTACGCATTTGATCAAAAACCTAACCAAACCATGTCCGAATGACCTAAAATTTTGCACACACATCCCAAATGACACCACAGAACTACTGCAACTCTCGGAATTCCATTCTGACCCCTATATCAAAATCTCACCTATCAACTGGAAATCGCCAAATATCCAATTTCGCCAATTCAAGCCTAAATCTTCTCCGGACCTCCAAAACTCGTTCCGATCACGCTCCTAAGTCCCATATCACCTCCCGAAGCTATCCGAACCATCGAAACTCACATCCGAGCCCTCTAACGCATAAGACAACATCCGGTTGACTTTTCCAACTTAAGCTTCCTCAAAAGAGACTAAGTATCTCAAACATCCCAAATCCTTTCCGAACCCGAGCCAACCAACCCGATCACATATAGAACCGATAAACAAAGAAATAAGTAGCAGAAATGGGGGAAACAGAGCGGTAACTCATGAGAGGACTGGCAAAGTCGTCACATCCTCCCAAAACTTAAACAAACGTTCATCCTCGAACGGGTCAAGAAATATACCTGAAGCCTCAAACAGGTGAGGATATCTGCTCTGCATCTCCCACTCGGTCTCCCAGGTAGCCTCCTCCACGGGCCAACCTCTCCACTACACTTTCACTGAAGCTATATCCTTTGATCTCAACTTTTGAACCTGACGACCCAAAATAGCTACTGGCTCCACATCGTAGGTCAAATCATCATCCAACTGAACCGTGCTGAAATCCAGAACATGAGACGGGTCCCCAATATACTTTCGGAGCATAGAAACATGAAATACCGGATGCACACTCGACAAGATGGGTGGCAAAGCAACCTCAAAAATCACCTCCCCAATCCTCTGAAGCACCTCAAAAGGCCTAATGAACCGAGGACTCAACTTACCTTTCTTCCCAAATCTCATGACACCCTTCATGGGCGAAACCTTCAACAAAACCTTCTCGCTAACCATGTAGGACACATCTCGAACCTTCCTGACAGCATAACTCTTCTGTCTCGACTGCGCTGTACGAAGCCTCTCCTGAATCACCTTCACCTTTTCTAAAGCATCCTGTACTAAGTCTGCCCCCAATAGCCTAGCCTCACTGGGCTCGAACCAACCAACTGGAGATGTGCACCGCCTCTCATACAAGCCTCATATGGAACCACCTGGATACTCGACTGGTAGCTGTTGATATATGCAAACTCTGCAAGCTGTAGAAACTGATCCCATGGCCCTCCGAAATCTATGACACAAGCACGCAACATGTCCTCCAATATCTGAATAGTGTGCTCGGACTACCCGTCCGTCTGAGGGTGAAAAATTGTGCTCAACTCAACCTGAGTACCCAACTCTCGCTACACAGACCTCCAAAACTGTGAAGTAAACTGAGTGCCCCTATCTGAGATGATGGAAACTGGGACACCATGCAAATGAATAATCTCCCGGATATAGATCTCTGCCAACCGCTCTGAAGAATAGGTAGTAAACACAGGAATGAAGTGCGCGGACTTGGTCAGCCGATCCACAATCACCTAAATAGCATCGAACTTCTTCAAAGTCCGTGGAAGTCCAACTACAAAGTTCATAGTGATCCGCTCCCACTTCCACTCTGGAATATCCATCCGCCGAAGCAAGCCACTAGGTCTTTGATGCTTAATTGAGACAGCGAGCTACAAATCCCACAATGTCTTTCTTAATTCTCCTCCACCAATAATGCTGCCTCAAATCCTGATACATCTTTGCGGCACCTGGATGTATGGAATACTATGAGCTATGGGCCTCCTCCAAAATCAACTCCCGAAGCCCATCCACATTGCGCACACATATCCGGCCCTGCATCCTCAACACCCCATCATCATAAATGGTCACATCTCTGGCATCATCATGCTGAACTCTGTCCTTCTCATATTGGCGCTCTCTGATGCGATCATATAAGGAAGACCAAGAAACCACACAAGCCAATACCCGACTGGGCTCCGAAATATCCAACCTTATGAACCGATTGGCCAAGGCCTGAACACCAACTGCAAGAGGTCTCTCCCCAACTAGAATATATGCCAAACTCCCCATACTCACCGCCTTTCGGCTCAAAGTATCGGCCAACACATTGACCTTCCTCGGATGGTATAATATAGTGATATCATAATCCTTTAGCAACTCCAACCACCTCCGCTGCCTCAAATTAAGATCCTTCTGCTTGAATAAGTGCTTGAGGCTACAATGATCCGTAAACACCTCATAAGACATACCATACAAGTAATGTCTCCAAATCTTCAACGCGTGAACTATGACAGCCAACTCCAAATCATGAACGGGGTAGTTCTTCTCATGAGACTTCAACTGACGAGAAGCATAAGCAATAACTCTACCCTCCTACATCAACACACAACGAATACTAACCCTCGAAGCATCACAATACACGGTATATGAATATGAAGTTGATGGCAAAACTAGCACTAGAGATGTGGTCAAAGCTATCTTGAGCTTCTGGAAGCTCTCCTTACATTCATCCGACCACACAAATGAAGCACCCTTTTGAGTCAACTTGGTCAAGGGTGATGCGATAGATGAGAATCCCTGAACGAACCGGTGATAATAGCCTGCCAAACCAAGAAAGCTGCGAATCTCTGTGGCTGAGGACGGTCTGGGCCAACTCTGACCGCCTCTATCTTCTTCGGATCAACCTGAATACCTTCACTGGACACCACGTGCCCCAAGAAAGCCACTAAACTTAGCCAAAACTCACACTTGAAGAATTTTGCATAAAGCTTCTCCTCCCTCAATCTCTGCAACACAACTCTCAAATGCTCCGTGTGCTCCTCCTGACTACGCGAATACACCAGAATATCATCAATGAAGACTATAACAAACGAGTCGTGATAAGGCCGGAGCACGTTGTTCATCAAATGCATGAACGTTGTTGGGGCATTGGTCAGCCCAAAGACATCACCAACAACTCATAATGACCATATCGGGTCCTGAAAGTCGTCTTTGGAATATCCTAGTCCCTGATCTTCAACTGGTGATAACCCGAACGGAGATCAATCTTGGAGAAAACTCTCGCTCCCTGAAGCTGGTTGAATAAATCATCAATGCGAGGCAGAGGATACTTGTTCTTAACTGTTACTTTATTCAATTGCCTATAATCAATGCACATCCTCATAATGCCATCCTTCTTCATCACAAATAGAACCGGCGCACCCCAAGGTGACACACTAGGCCGAATGAACCCCTTATCAAGGAGTTCCTCAAGCTGCTCCTTTAACTCCTTCAACTCTGCTGGTGCCATCGATACGGCGAAAAACAAATGGGTTGAGTGCCTAGCACCAGGTCAATACCAAAATCAATATCCCTATCCGATGGCATGCCCGGTAAGTCTGCAGGAAACACATCGGGAATCCCTCACAACTGGAATAGAATCAATATTGGGAGTCTTAGCACCAACATCCCTCACAAAGGCTAGATACGAAAGACAACCCTTCCCAACCATACGCTGGGCCTTCAAGAATGAGATCACTCTACTAGGAACGTAATCAGTCACACCTCGCCACTCAATCCATGGCACACTAGGTATAGCCAATGTGACTGTCTTGGCATGACAGTCCAGAATAGCACGACACGGAGATAGCCAATCCATGCCCAAAATGACATCGAAATCCATCATACACAATAATAAAAGATCCACTTTGGTCTCTAGACCACCAATAGTCACTACACGCGATCGGTACACACAGTCTACAATAGTATCGCCCACCAGGGTAGATACATGAACAGGTGAAGCAAGAAACTCACGGGGCGTATCCAAATAACGAGAAAAGTATGATAACACATAAGAAAAGGTGGAACCGGAATCAAATAATACAGAGGCATCTCTGTGGCAGACTGAAACAATACCTGCAATGACAGCGTCGGAAGAAATAGCATCGGGTCTAGCTGGAAGTGTATAGAAATGGGCCTGACTGCCACCTGATCGACCTTCCCCTCTGGGGCGACCCCTAGCTGACTGACCTCCACCCCTAGCTGGCTGGGCGAGTTGTGATGAAGTGACTGGCGCTGAAGCCGATAATTGACCCCTCTACTGAGATGAGCCCCTAAGACAACAAGGGCACTGCCTCCACATATGACCCATCTCTCAACACTCATAACAACTCCCAGGTGCTGGAGAAGGGGACTAAAGGGAACCCCTCGTACCGGAGTGACTAGCAGATGCACCTAGCATAGAAGAGCCTTGAACCGATAGAGCACGGGACGAACTCTGAGCTGGAAGGGCACTAAGTGATGACTGGCCCTGATCAGAACCGTGAGAACCATGACCCGATGATTTCCCACGATAACCTGGGCGAGCTGGCTGAGCATGCCTGAATGGACGGCCACTGCCACGCTGAAACTGATTTCCCGAAAGAGCACCACTATAACTGCCAGAACCCCGAGGCCTCTTGGCCTCCCTTTCCTCTCGCTCCTAGCGACGAATAGACTCAATCTCACGAGCAATGTCCACAACCTACTCGAAAGTAGCACCAGTCACCCTCTCCCTAGTCATGAGAATACGAAGCTGATAAGTGAGGCCATCAACAAACCTCCTAATCCTCTCGTTATTTGTCGGAACCAACTAAATAGCAAGAGGAGCTAACTCGGAGAACCTCATCTCATACTGTGTCACATTCATCTCTCCCTAATGCAACCACTCAAACTGCATGCGCAGCTCTTCTCTGTGAAACTGCGGCACATACTTCTCCAGAAAGAGAACGGAGAACCGCTGCCAGGTAAGGGTGCTGCACTCACAGGCCTACGCCTCTCAAAAGCCTCCCACCAAGTGAAGGCAGCTCCAGAAAACTGATAAGTAGTGAAAGCGACCCCGCTGGTATCCAGAATACCCGCTATACGAAGTATTCGCTGACACTTATCCAAGAAACCCTAGGCATCCTCGCCCTCTGCACCACCGAAAGTCGGAGGCTGAAGTCCACCAAACCTCTCCAACCTACGTTGCTCGTCCTCTGGCATGGTAGGAACTACATAGTCCTGAGAAGCTACAACCGGCTGGCCTGGATGTGCCCCCAGTGTCTGAAGTCCCTGCACGACCTTCTCAAGTGTGCGAGCGGCAGGAGTCTGATTGCCTCCCCAGGCCTGAGAAGTAGCTGCGGCTGTAGTAGCTGAGACCGCCTGAGCTAGGCCAGTGCAAACTAATAGAATCTAAGCCAAGGCCTTCGGAAGACCCTGAATCACAATGGGCACAACTGGTGCCTGAGCTGGTGATGTTGGAGCGTCCATAACTGGGACCTGATCCAGAACTGGGGCGGCTGGCGGATCAGCAAGTGCTGCCCTAGTTGCTGTGCGGGCCACACCTCTACCCCTATCGCGACCACGACCACGTCCTCGGCCTTTAGTGGCCACAGTTGGTGGTACTGGTGGTAGTCCATCCTGACCGGTAGCGCATGTTCTCACCATCTGTGAGAGAATAGAATGACAGAAGTTTAGTACTCGGATCAACAAATTCACACGACAAGAATTTCAAGAATATGAAGTTTTTTTCCTAAAGGTTCTGCAGCCTCTCGAGGATAAATACAGACGTCTCCATACCAATCTGTGAGACTCTACTAAACCTTCTCATGACTCGTGAGACCTATGTAACCTAGGCTCTGATACCAACTTGTCACGACCCCAAACCCGGACGCGGTCGTGATGGCGCCTCTCGTGAAGACAAGGCCAGCCGACAGATTTCCAATTCAGTTTTAAGAATTAAATAATAATAAGAATTTAGTCTTAAACATGATGTAAATCCAAAATTACGTAGTGACAATACAAAACAATTTGCGGAATACAACCCAACACAGCCCGATACCGGGGTGTCACTAGTCATGAGCATCTAAAAATCTGGAATAAGACAAGAAAGTCTACATAGTTCAATACAAATCTAAAACAAAGAGAAATAAGATAAGGGAAGAAGCTCTGGGCTGTGAAAGCCAACAGCTACCTAGAGAATCTTCGGATCCGCTTGAGCTGGAAAGATCAACACTCGGTAGCCGGACCAGATGCACCTGAATCTGCACACAGGGTGTAGGGAGTAAAGTGAGTACTCCAACTCAGTAAGTAATAATCATATATAAACGATTGAGAGATATGAAAACACGTAAGGCACATTACAGGCTATAATGAAGCAGTAAAACCAGTGAAGATACGTAAAATCATTTAAGTCCAGTTTAAACTTTAGGAAATACCTTTTCAACAATTAAACATGGAAATGACAGACAAATAAGAAATATAAACACATAAAGGTTCGCCCCTCGGGCACAATGTCAACAAATTTGCCCCTCGGGCAATATCTCAGAACAATACCAGCCCCTCGAGCTATATTTCACATCACAATGGGTACCCGCGCTCACTGTGGGTGTGCAGACTCCTGAAGGGGCTCCTTACGGCCCAAGCGCAATATCAGGCCATCTTGTGGCATCATCACTAGGCTCTCGGCCTCATATCAACAAGCCATCTCGTGGCGTACATATCTCAGGCCCTCGGCCTCATACTCATAATCAGTGTTTCCTCACAACATAGGCCCTCGGCCTTACTCAGTCAAATCCTCACAAGCCACTCGGGCAATAGTAAAACACGATTCTCAGACCAAATATCATTTAAAAGACCATTTAAGTGTTAAAATAGAGTAAACATGGCTGAGTTATGAAAACAGTGGAATATAACATGACTGAGTTCAAGTATAAAGTCAAAACAGTAAGGAAATATCAATAAAAATCCCCGAAGGGTTCAAATAGTTGGCACTAGGCCCAAATATGGCATTCAACCCAAATCATGATGATAGAAAATAGATTTCAGTCAAATACGCGGTAAAATAATCATTCGGGACTAACTAAGTCATAATCCCCGACAGTGTACGACCCCACGCTCGTCATCAAGCGTGTGCGTCACCTCAATATAGCACAACGATGTGCAATCCAGGGTTTCATACCTTCAGTACATCATTTACAATCATTACTCACCTCAATCCGAACAAATCTCTAGACCGACGCCTTTGCCCCTCGAATCGGCCTCCACTCGCATCGAATATATCCAAAATCAGAATCACGATGTCAAAATATGCTAAGGGAAAGAAACCCAAGCGAAAATGATCAATTTACAACATAAATCCCAAAATTACCAAAAGCCGACCCTCGGGACCACATCTCGGAATTCGATAAAATTAACATCAATAGGTTCCTTATCTCCCATGAGTTCATACATATCAAAAGTACCAAAATCCGATGACAAATGGTCCCTCAAATCCTCAAATTTAAGTCTCCAGTACCAAGCCCTAGTTTCCCCAATTTTAACCCTTAAATTCAATTATTTATAGCTCTAATATCTGAAATAATACCATAGGAACGAGTTTTAGGTCCAAAATCCTTACCTCAATGAAGTCTCCTTGAAATCCCTCTTCAAAATCGTCCAAAAATCTTCAAAGTAGACTTAGAAATGGTGAAATAGCTCAAAAATCGCGAAAGAAACAATTTATACCTTCTGGCCCAGGGATTTTGCATCTGCAGCCAAACTACCACTTCTGCGGTACCGCATTTGCGGTCCTTGAACCGCTTCTGCGGTTCCTACTTATTCTGCCCAGATATGCATCTGCCATGCAATATCCGCACCTGCGCCATCGCAGGTGCGGCTCCTCGACCGCTTCTGCGGTTTCTGCTCTCCTAGCCCTTTTCCACTTATGCGGCCTTTATCCTCACATCTGCGGCATAGCACCCGTGGTCCCCAATCCGCAGGTGCGGAAATACCAGAAGCAGAAAAATCTACAACTTCATCAAAATTCCAAACTCTCTGTCAACCATACGAAATCACCCCGAGGCCTTCGGGGCCTCAAGAAAAGACACCAACATATTCCAAAACCTTATTCAAATTATACCAATCTTAAAACACCCCAAACAACATCTAATCAACCAAAACTCATCGGATTCAAGCCTAAGTTTCCAAAATCTTCTAAATTACGCTTTTGATCAAAAACCCAACCAAACCACGTCCGAATGACCTAAATTTTTTGTACACACATCCCAAATGACACCGCGAAACTAGTGCAACTCTCGGAATTCCATTCTGACCCCTATATGAAAATCTCACTTATCAACCGGAAATTGACAAAAATCAAATTTCGCCAATTTAAGCCTAAATCTACTCCGGACCTCCAAAACTCGTTCCGATCATGCTCCTAAGTCCCAAATAACCTCCTGAAGCTATCCGAACCATCGGAACTCACATCCGAGCCCTCTAACACATAAGTCAAAATCCGGTTAACTTTTCCAACTTAGGCTTCCTCAAGAGAGACTAAGTGTCTCAAACCTTCCCAAATCCTTTCCGAACCCGAGCCAACCAATCCAATCACATATAGAATCGATAAACAAAGCAATGAGAAGCATAAATGGGAGAAACGGAGCGGTAACTCATGAGATGGCTGGCTGGGTCGTCACAGAGGTGTCACGGGGAGACTTATATTCGAAGGTTGTTTATTTGAGAAGATTATACTCGAAAGGTATTTACTTTGAAAGAACTATTTTTTGAAGATATTTATTTGAACGAAGTATATTTCGAAACATTTTTATCTCTTTATGGATTTGACTAATCGATTGAAGTTGATTGCTAAGACCAAATGTGAAAAGTTATCGTAGGTGCTGAGTTATGACTTGTCTTTGCTGTATTTGTGATTTCGGATTTGGTTGTATTTTCGTTCACTTTTCTGTGTTCTTATCATGGTGTTCCACTGTTAGTTGATGTTTTCTTTCCTTATTGCAATTATTGTGTTGTTAGCCATATCACTTAGTCTTTATATAGATATTATGTTTTGTTGTTTCTTTACTTATACTTGCTGCTTATTAGACCAGTGGGTGTCTTGACTGTTCCTCGTTACTACTCCACTGAGGTTAGTCTTGATATTTACTAGGCACCGCTGTGGTGTTCTCATACTACACTTCTGCATATTTTTGTGCAGATCCAGGTATTGTTTGTTAGTAGTTGTGCGGGCCGTTGCTATAGAGACTCAAGGTAAATATGCTGCTGCGTTCGCAGGCTTCGGAGTCACCTTCCTATATTTGTATTCACACTGTTGTACTTATTTCCATATAGTTGTGTTTAGAAATTGTTGCGAGACTCTGTAGAGCTTATGACTTGTACTATCGGGTTTTGGGAATCATAAGTTTTGTAGTGATTTCTGCTTCGAGACTGTAAAATTTCATTTATTATTGCATTATTTAAGTATGAGTTAGGCTAAACTAGTCCCTAAGACTAGGTGCCATCACAATACCCAAACGGAGGGAAAGTTGGGTCGTGACAAGTTGGTATCAGAGCTCTAAGTTCATAGGTGCTATGAGTCATTAGCGAGTTTAGTAGAGTCTTGCGGATCGGTGCGGAGACGTCTGTACTTATCTTCGAGAGGCTAAGGAACTATTAGGACAACCTCACTTCTTTCATTCCTATCGTGCGAGCTTATTGATCTCGGAGTTTGAACTTTTATCCTTCCATTCTCTCATCGACGGTGAGGACACGAGTTGTGGTTATCGATGACACTTTTCGCGGAGCAGGTGCCACTAGAGGCAGAGTCAGAGGCCGACGAGGATTACTTGCCACAGCTAGACCACACTCTAGAGCAGCGAGTTCACGTTGGTCAGCTTCCAGGTGTCATGGCGACACAGCTTGTGGTTCCAGTTCAGCCCATGGTCAGGGCAGCAGCATCCTAGGAAGAGCAGCTTAGATTTGCAAGTTTCAAGAAAATTATGTCTACGGTAAAATCGGAGGGTCCAATTTCTTGTCATTAAGGGGTTTCGGGAGGTCATATCGAGAGCTCGAGGTTGTGGGCTTGCGGTCGAGTTCTCTCCCTAGATGTTCATTTACGCTCGACCCAACGACAATGCCGATGATGGGGAATTTCCAAGGCGAGCAAGTAACACTGGCAGAGTTTGGTATCATGTCTAGCCGTCCCATCTCCGTATCTTTACAATTAATTCATTCTGTACTATGTTGTATTCCCCCTCCTATATAAAGGGGATCCTCACATTTTGTAAAGGGATGTTGTTCCTCCAACTATTCTACAAAAGATCAATAACAACTCTCTCTCTCTCTTCTCTCTCTAACTCACTCGCTCGAGACTACCTCTTTCATTCATTGCTTTTATACTTGTTCTTCATTTATTGCTTAATATTGGCCACAAAGAGCCTTCTTTAATTATATCCTAACTGCTATTCCCTTCTCGGTTACCCTCGATAGCTCGAGCCCGAGCCCAGGTATCGACCTCGAGGCCCTTCATCGGTTAGCTCGAGGCCCGGACAACTAACTCATCATTTGATTATAACTCTGGTTTAGTTCGTATTTTGCAGTTAAACTTCACATATCTAGCATCAACTACTCTAACAAGTAGCATAAAAATAGATCTCGTATTTTTAGAGTCCCATCAATAAATTTAATTGTTATTACCTTTCACGGTAAACAGTTTGGCACCCACCGTGGGGCTAATAATAATAGTGATTATTTCCTTGCTGGTTTCGTTACACAATGCAAGGTATCTTTCACACTTTTTTCTTGTCCAAGATCTTCGATTTCAGGTCAAAATGTCTAGCTCGGTAAACAGAGTTGAGAACGACAACCTTGACAACCACGGAGAAAATGGTGTGGTTGTTCCAGTTGTTGGCGCACCACCGCAGAACCCTGATAACGCACCTGGACCGATTCCAACAGATGCAGATTCGCAAGACCCGCAGCAGGTTGACGAAACCTCACACACTGATAGGAGCATACAACAGGGCGACCAACAGGAAGCCCAAAAAACCCCAGCCGGGGAAGAACAGGAAGTTATTCTTCATGTTATTCTTGAAATGTTGCAGGCACAACAATTGGCTATCGCTCAGTTTCAAAGCCACCAAAGACTCCCAGTACAGTAGCACCGGAAACTACTCCCCCGGCCGAACCACCGTGAAAATGCTAGAGGACCTCACCAAAAGGATCGAGTCAGGCGAGAAAATGATAGCAGCCAACGACAAGAAGGTCGAAACCTATAACTTCAGAGTCGACCAAATTGCGGGCACACCCCCGATCCTGAAGGGTGTAGATTCGAAAAAGTTCGTACAACGGCTGTTCCTAGAGGAAGCGGCTCCAAAACCCATTCCGTAGAAGTTCCAAATGCCAGAACTCCCATGATACAACGGGACCTCAGATCCCAATTAACATGTCACTGCCTATACGTGTGTAGTAAAGGGCAATAACATAAAAGATAACGAGATCGAGTCTGTCTTACTGAAGAAATTCGAGAAACGCTCTCGAAGGGGGCCATGATGTGGTATCAAAACCTAGCTCCCAACTCCATAGACTCATTTGCCATGCTAGCAGATTCTTTCGTAAAGGCGCACGTAAGGTGCCATCAAAGTAGCAACAAGGAAGTCCGACGTATTCAAGATTAAGTAGAGGGAGAACAAAATGCTGCGACAATTCGTATCTCATTTCCAAACAGAACGAATGGAACTACACCCGGTCTCCGATGACTGGGCAGTGCAGGCATTCACTCAATGCCAGAATGAATGAAGCTCAGTGGCCTCAAGGCAGCTGAAAGAGAATCTGATCGAATATCCCGCCGTAACCTGGTCGGACGTCCACAATCGGTACCAGTCAAAGATTAGGGTCGAGGATGACCAACTGAGAGCCCCCTCAAGCTCAGTATATCCGAGCAAACTCCTGGCGAAGGAGACAAAATTGAATAAAGAGAGGTATCAGCCGCACCCCGATGATAGGAGGAACGCCCCGAGATGCAATCCACCTCGCAATGATCGATTGGTGAACAGAGGACAGAACCCTCTGGGACACATCAACAGAGGTGGATTTGATGGGGACACAGGGCCAACGGGGGCGCCTCGCCTGTCAGAATATGATGTTATAAACGTCAATACCACACAAGAGGGGGGTGATTTGTGTGGTACCTAATTTTCGCGTTAGAAGAACCTGGTTCTTCTAAGTGTTCTAACTACAGCAGTTTGCGGAATAATAAATGCTGAAAGTAAAGTGCACAGAGATTTTTACGTGGAAAACACCTGGCTCAAAAGGTGAAAAAACTACGACCTACTACTCAGTAGGATTTTCCCAAACTCCACTAAAATCACTGAGCCAAAAACTGCATTTACAAAACTCTTTGTAAACCTAAGGATTAACTCTAATCCCAGAGTAGCACACAGCCTCAACTGTTGCGACACTTTCAAGTTAACTCTAACTTGAATACTCAATATACCTATTACAATTGCTTCTATGAAAGCTGAAAGGTACAATATGAAAACCTACTACAATTGAACTAGACATAGAATAAACACAATGATGAAACTGGTTCTTCTATCTTAGTTCATGTAGCTTCAGACGTGCACACTTGTATCTCGCATATATTGCTTGCAAATCAGAGTTGATCTTTTTGCTCTCAAATATGCTTAACTTCTGCTTATGTGCGACCACCTGTAAAAGAGAACAATCGTTATTTTTATAGAGTTAGTAATCAGAGTTTGATAAGAACTCAAATTGTGGATCCTTTGACAATTCGAGTCCAAGAACAACTCTAACTCCTAATCCATATCCTTGATCCGGATATAATTCTCTTTTCATAAGGAGACTTCAACTCCTTATCCTGTATGCAATCATTTCGATTAATTCAGAAGATATTGTTGCTGATCCTTGAGACTTATCTTCTTCACGGTATGTCACATGTGCAAGCATATCAACACTGTGTCTCACATGATGGACCTGGTTCATGACTGAGTTCATTTTATCAATCTTCAAAACTTCATCTGAACTTAGGCCAACAAATTCCCCCTTTTTGATAATGACAAACTCTGTGCTTTTATTGATCAGAGACCCTGTGGAACTCAGCTTAATTTTCACACTTTAATTTAACATATCATTAAGGACCAGGTTTAATCAGGTTGTAAACCTCACATTTTTCAGAATACAAAGTAAAGCACAATATCTCTTCCCCCTTTTGGCATCATCGAAAAGTTGCATTTTATTAGAATCCCAGATGTTAATTATTACTCATGGCCACTGGGGCAACTGCAAGTGAAAACATGATTTAGTTAATCAATAATCAGCTTCATAGAAATTTAACTATTAAGATCAGAAGTTTCATAGAACAAGATAAAACAAAGCACATTGTCATTGATTAGGAGATGTTTGTACAAAACAGACCATAAAAAGAAAAACAAACATCCAACCATGAGCAAAAAAACAGAGAAAAGTCCCGAATCCGGGTCACTGAAGGAGTTACTAAACTGGTTCTAGGGCTTGGAGGAACTAGAGGGTTGGGATTGAAGTAGATTAAGCATTGTTTGGAGCATCCCTTCACTCTTTTCTTTTTCCTTTGCTAGCTCATCTTTGAGGCCATTTCTTTCACTTTCCAGTTCAGCAATGCGAGCTTGGAGCCTAACAATTTCTGCATCTTTTATTCCACATTCTAGAACCAATGCCCTTACTTTGCTGTTCACAGGAGTCTTCACGGATGAACCAAGTTCAACTGGGGTTACACTTAACAGATAATCACAAGCCTGCAGAGTTTTGATCCTAAAGTGCTCTTTGCTGGAGGCCATCTCCCACTTCTTCAATGGCACATCTAACTTGGCCAAGACAGTTGTCAGTATAAACCCATAAGGAGTGGCATGGGCCTTGGAGCCATTTATCACTCTATCCAGCAGCTTGACAATGAAACTAGGCCAGTTAATCTGCTTTCCTGTCACAAGACACTCCAGAAGGACCAGGTCCGTATAATTTGCAGTGTGCCTTCTCTCCTGTCTGGGCAGCAGACACTTGTTCACAAATTCAAATAGCACCTTGTGCTCAGGCTTCATCTCACTCTTTTGAACAAACCTAGCCTCAGGCACTTCTTCAGCAGACTTGGTATCACAGAAATTCCGGGTGATTTGGAGAGCAGAAGGGAGAGAATCTAGACTAGGCCACCTTTGCCTAGTATAATCATCATATCCCTCACAGGGTATGTCTAGAATTCTTCCCAACTTAGGTGCATCAAACTGCACCTCTACTCCTCTCACCAGGCTTGTA
>NW_017672923.1:0-29569 GCF_001879085.1 Nicotiana attenuata
ACCTTGGAATGGTCGCAGAAAAGGGGGATAGAGTGGTGTTATCTTTGGAAGAGCCCTAATATATGAGCGAAGAGTAATAATGAAGCATGCATCATCCCGCGACGTTAAATTAGGCGCTTCCTAGGAGGCAACCCATGGTTTCTTGTAAATCATCATGCCGCGACATTAAATTAGGCGCTTTTTGGGAGGCAACCCATTATTTTTTTCTTTATTCTTATTTTTGTAATTGACTTTTGAATGGTGACAGTATTGATCGATATACTAAGGTGCAGGAACGAAGGTATGTGTAGCGGAAAGACTCGGGGTGACGAAATTATCCCGGAGATAGGCAAAAGTGCGAAAAAAGCAAAATAAATTCGGGATGCCTATCCGCGGCCGCGGATCTGATCGCGGATCAACCGCGGATTTTGCAGATGTTTTGACTTGGCGTCGTTCAGGTACCATGAGTCTTCAAAGAAGAGACGCACTACCGATGCCTCATCAAGTGGTCATGGAGGCTCGTCCCCGGCACGGGCACCAACCAGTTTAGCTCAGTTTGATCGCACTAGGTTTGTCTCCAGATCTACCCAAGACCATTTCGGTTGGAAGGCTATTAGAAAGCCTGTACCGGAAAGGGGAATTGACAGGGGATCCCTCCAGGCTGAATGCCCCAATATGTATAGGGAATTGACTAGGCGCAGGCTAGACATCTTCTTCGAAGAGTCGGAGGACGGTAACTTGATGCTTGTTAGAGAATTCTATGCACACTGCTCTGAACATGAGGATCACATCTGCACTGTGCGACAAAAGAGGTTGAATGCCTCGATAGAAGCCATCAGGAGAGCGTATCGCTTGCCTGCATTTACTGGGGATGTGGATTACTATGATACTTACAAGCGAGAATCGACAAATTGGCAATCGTTTTTCCAAACTATCTGTGCCCCCGACAAAGAGGTAGTGTGGGTTGTATCGGGATCGAAGTTGCACTCATCCTCACTCACCTTTGAAGAAAAGTGTTGGTTGTACGTAATCAATAGTCGACCATTGCCATCCCACAACACCACTGAGGTAAATGGTCCGGGAGCTGCTTTGATCTGGTGCTTCATGAATGGCCAGGATTTTGATGTGGCCAAGGTTATTATTTCTGAGATGTTCATCCATTCAACACTGCGGAGGTATGGGTTCTTCTTCCCATCTCTAGTCACTAGATTGTGCCAGGCCGTAGGGGTGCCAGAGAACCCCACTGTGGACGGCAAGGTGAAGAAAGAAACAAAGTTTCGGGAATCCAACGTGACCGTTGGGAAAGACACGGTAACACCCGGTTCACCTGATAGTGATGATTCTAAGGCGTCAGAGGAGAGCAATGAAGAGGAGGAGGAAATTGGGCCTTCTTCAACCCCACAGGAACAAGTTGGGTCATCCTCTCCCCCACGGGAACAAGTAGCCGCGGTTGAAGGTTCATCTGCAGTCAGACGGAGTACGCGGATGACGGCCTTAGAACAGGAAATGGTAGGGATACGCACTTCCGTCACGGAATTGGGGAGTAGAGTTGATGCCTTGGCCACCCAAAATGCGAAGTCGGAGAAGAAAATCACGGGCTAGCTGCATGCGCGGGGGAGGGCGTGTCTTCTCGACCCTGGCACTGTCTCCGATCAAGACTGATCTTCCAGGGAAGTTCCTTTACCTCCCATTATTTTATTTTGTATGACATGGGGACATGCCATCATTTTAAGTGTGGTGTGGGGGATACTTTGTTGGGTTGTTGTATGTAGAATTTCGTAGTTTATTTACATAAATCATTTTTGACTTGTCCCGACGATGGATATCATTCGACGGGTTTCTTGAGGGACTAAAGTCGAAGAAGAAAAAAAAAACACAAAAAGATTTTCTTTCTTAGGAGTGTATCAATTCCCCCTTGCTTTTTCTTTAAGCCACGATTATTTTCCAAGGGTTTCACTTGAACCGGGTGTAGTTAGTTTTTTTTAGTAGGAACTTGTGGCCTATGGGCAGAAATAGAAATAGGATCTCTTAACGTCGTAATGCCTTGAATATAGCCGGTACTTTAGTGTGACGCTTAGGCTCAGTTGTCGACTCTTATAAGAATGGCTTAAACTGCATGTTTTTAATTTGGCTAAGTACCCTGATTAGAGTTTTTGATGACCCAATCTGGAGTGAGTCATGTGCCATATGTGTGTGAGGCTTGTTGTATTCTGTGCATGACATTTGATGCCTAGAACTTTCCCTGTGTGTCTGCAAAGCGAAATAGTAGTCTTGTTTAGTCTGGGAAGTGATATAGGCATTTCTTTGTTGAACTATATATATACTTCATCCACCCATTTGTTATGTATCGTAGTTAACCCCGTTGAGCCTGTAATCCTGTTTCTTTGGCAACCACACTACAAACCTTACCCATTTGTTTGAATTAACCATCTTTTTGAACCTTTTCACCTCTCATGAGNTGAAAAAGTAAGAGCGGCTTGAACTGAAAAAAAAAAAGAAAAAAGGAAAAAAAATAGTTGTATTGTTGAATATATATATATATATATATATATATATATATATATATATATATATATATATATATATATATATATATATATATATATATTCCTTGCTAAGTGGTGGCTCTTGATGTAATTGTGATATATAGTGATGTGAAGGTGGAGTCATGGTTTCATAAGTGTGGGGTTTTGAATGTTAACATACATGTATTAAAGTGCTTAGGGAGCTGTAGCCACTCGTATATCTAAATGTATCCCGCGGCCTATATTACAACCAAATAAAACCCTACTTGATCCTAGACTGAATGAGCTCGATTAGTTGAGTAGTACACTACGGACAAGCCTATGGTGCATCTTTTGTGGCATATGAATGTCATTTCTGAGGGTAAGTGAATTCTGTTTATATTGAAGTTCCTCAGTGTGTATCCATGTTATTGATTGTGGAATGAGTCTCTTTTCTTGTGAGCAGGCACTTGATTCATGAAGAAGAGGTAAGTCTGGATCTCTGAGTTTGGGTAAGTAGCCGGTTAGGAATATTGCGTGGCTCGAGGGAGTCAACTTTTGAGGTGTGGATGTTACACTAATGTACTCGATCTATGAGGAATATTAGTGGTGTGACAAGTTAGGGAAGTCGCTTTGGGGAAGTTAGGCCTCTGTAGAGTGTGGTCTGATTGCTCGAGGACAAGCAAAGCTTTAAGTGTGAGGTGTTGATCGTAGACAATAATTATGCAATTTAGATACTATTTACACTCTAATTTGGCCGCACTTTATCAATGTTTGAATGTAAAAGATAACAAAATGCTCTAACTAAGAGTTTTATGTTTTGCAGGAGCCTTTCCGAGTTAGGAGGAAGCTAAAGAGTATTTTGGAGTCAATATGGAGCGTGGAAGGCCAATCGGAGCATAGCTCGGTCGAAAAGGAGAAAGAAGAGCATGTTCCAGCTCCGCGGTCAGATCTGCGGCCACGGACAGAACAATTGTCAAATCCGCAGTCCAATCCGCGGCCGCGGACGGGCTGACGGGAGCCAAGAATCCAGCGTCAATTATGTAATTTCTAGGGCGACTAACCTAAACCTATATGAAGCCTAATTCATCCAAAAGAGAAAAATAGCAATTTTAGAGAGATTTTGAAGGCAAGAACACGGAAGAAAGGCAGAGAATTTTCCTTAGAGTTTTTATCTTCTTCTTTTTAATTCCATTGTTGATTATGACTTTATATAATGAATTTTTATCTCTTAGTATGAGTAGCTAAACCCGTCATCTAGGGTTGATGGAACCAATTGTTGGATGAAGTCTTGACTTTGTTTTGATATAATTGAGCCGTATTTACTCTATGATTGTTCAACTACGTGTTGTCTTGTAATTAATTGAAAGGGCCCTTGATTAATCGTGTCTAGTTATCTTGTGTTGCTTGAGAAAGAACACTTGGTTAGATTGTTGCTGAACAACACCACTTTCGGGTAAGTTAAGAGATTAATTACTTGAATTTAAAAGCAGGGTTAGAGATAACGAAGCTTTGGTGGAATAATTCTGAGTTGCATAAACTGTTAACTATAGTAGCTCGAGAGAATGCTTCTAGTAAGTTATCGTAATTTATCGAGAGATAATTGCGGTAACCCAGGACTCATATTACTTATAGAGTGTTACGGCGAGATTATAGCTAACGTGTCGGGAATTAATCTGACAATTGGGAAAATCAATAACCCTAGACCATTTCACCAGTGAATTCAACTCTATTTTAGATTATTGCTAGTTTTATTATTATTTTTCCTTAGTTAACTAAATTCCACTCATTATCCATTAAAAATCTTGCATCCAGGAATTGTTTGAGCTTGTCATTAGCAGTGTTAAAAGTTGTAGTAAATAGGTTAGTTCCCTGTAGGATTCGACTCCAAACTGAACCGGATTATATATTTGCAGCGATCATTTAGTCCTTTTTATAAGGCATAGTTGGGCGCAATCACTCCCGCTATGCGCGGGATCCGGGAAAGGGCAGAATCACAAGGGTCTATTTTACGCAGTCTTACCCTATATTTTTGCAAGAGGCTGATTTCACGTCTCGAACCCTTGACCTCCTGATCACATGGCAGTAACTTTACCAGTTTGGCCAAGGCTCCTCCTCAATAATATTATCATTAATCTTAAATAATTATTTTTTTTATAAAATAAAAAAAAAACATTTTTGAAGTAGCAGCAGGAAGAGGAAGGAGCAATGTAAACTTTGCAATAACTGGACAAACTCTAAGTAACTTTTATAGATGGATACATTTCAAATAGGAGTGTTAAAACTAAAAGCGATGCCATTTCTATAAGGGGGAAGTGCATAGTTATCCACTAACAAGACATGTATTTACTTTTAACCCACTGTTTAAAATGTCTTTAGTATTTAGCCACTGCTTTAATAAACTTTATCCGCCCGGACGAAAATACCCTTCTGCTCATAAAGTTCAGGACCAAGTGTCCTTAACCTATGAGCTTGTTATTGTAAGTTTAGGACTAGTTGTCCTTAATTTATGAGCTTGTAAGTCTAAGTTAAGGACTACTTGTCCTTAACTTTTGTATATGGTCAAAATCGAGGGAGCATGATTTTGAAGTCTTAAATCGGGCTATGTGTCCGAGTCTGGGAGACTCAAAGTGGAGATCAGATCCGGCTAAGGAACACCCGCCTCGAGGAAGCTGATCGAGGGCGTCGCAATCTCGAAGTCAATCAAGAAAGAGAGAGAATTTCTCAAGGACACGTGGAACTGAGCATTAATTATAGGATAAGAGTTGTACAAAATGGTACAGGTCCGTACTAGACCGTTATACACCTGTACCAATAGAATTCTTTACTTTTATAAGGAATGTACTATATTGGGGATTTCTCTTCCTATATAAAGGGGACCCCAATCATTTTGTAAAAGGATATTAGATTATTCACTGCAATAGAACAATCTTATTCTTCCCTTGTTTAACGTGCTCAGCAATTATTCTTCAGTATCATTGCCCTTACTTTATTGTTCATACTTTATTGGTCTTAGCTGACCTCAAGGTCCCTACTGTTCTGATAACATTGATTTGGTTCATTATGTCTTCTTACTTAAGCTCAATATTACTCATATAATCACTAGTATTAGAATATATCACGTATCTTTAAAGCCACAAATTATCTTTAATTGTTACTGACATTTTTCGAGGTAAACAGTTTGGCGCCCGCCGTGGGGCTAAAAATAATAGTGATTATTTTAGTGCTAGTTTTCTGATAACACACGTTATTCTTCACACTTTTCTTGTCAAAGATTCTTTGATTTCAGGCTTAATCATGTCTAGCACGCAAAATGCACCCGCTCGTGACAGTGAGGAACTCGGTGAAAACAGCGTAGGCTTGCTGTACCACCCATAAACCCTGAGCGAGTGCCAAACATGGATCCAGTTGATGTCAGTTCACAAAACACTCTAAACATGGACGCAGGTGAAGACCCCGAAAGGAATGCACACGAGGAAGCCCGAGCCAGCGGCCAGGAAACTCGAGGACTGGAAGAAGGAGGAGTTAGCCTCCAAGCAATAATCGAGATGTTGCGAGCTCAGCAAGTCGCCATCGCTCAATTCCAAAGTTAGAACAGAACTCCTACCACCGCCAAACCAGTAAACACACGGCATGAACCAGTGTTAGAAAGGCCCGATGAAAGTGGCTCGGGGGATGATCCTGCTACTATGAAAATGCTCGAAGAGTTGACTAAAAGGATCGAGTCCGGAGAAAAGAAAATTGAAGAAAATGACAAAAAGGTGGAGATATACAACTCGAGAGTCGACCAGATACCAGGAGCACCTCCGATTTTGAAAGGACTGGATTCAAAAAAGTTCATACAAAAACCTTTCCCCCCAAGTGCGGCTCCAATGCCCATTCCCAAGAAGTTTCGCATGCCTGATATACCGAAGTATAACGGAACAACTGACCCTAATGAACACATTACTTCATACACCTGTGGAATCAAAGGAAACGACTTGAATGATGATGATATCGAGTCAGTATTGTTGAAAAAATTCGGGGAAACACTATCAAAGGGAGCTATGATCTGGTATCACAACTTAGCTCCTAACTCCATTGACTCATTTGCTATGTTGGCGGATGCCTTCGTGAAAGCACACGCCGGGGCCATAAAGGTGGCCACAAGAAAATCGGATGTCTTCAAAATAAAACAAAGGGACGACGAGATGCTGAGGGAGTTCGTGTCCCCGTTTCAGATGGAAAGAATGGAATTACCGCCGGTCTCCGATGACTGGGCAATTCAGGCCTTTATGCAAGGTTTGAATGAAAGAAGCTCGATTGCATCTCGGCAGCTAAGGCAAAACTTGATTGAATATCCAGCCGTGACGTGGTCGGATGTGCACAATCGATATCAGTCAAAAATTAGGGTCAAGGACGACCAGTTGGGAGCCCCATCGGGCTCAGTTCATCCTAATAGGTTCGCAACCAAGCTCTCGAGGGGGCACAGACCGGGGATCGAGATTCAGCAAAGAACAGTATCAACCATATGATCGAAGAAACAACGGTCCGAGCCGCAATGCCTCTCGGAGCGATGGAAGAAATAACCAAGGTCAAGGGTCTTGGGGACTCATGAGCAGAAACGGGTTCGATAAGCACGTCTACCCCGTCGAAGCCCCCCGATTATCAGAGTATAATTTCAGTATAGATGCATCAGGAATCGTCTCAGCCATGGGGAGAACCAAAGATACTTAGTGGCCCAAGCCAATACACACCGATCCCTCCCAAAGTAACCCGAACTTGACGTGCAAGTACCATGGCACACATGGCCATAGAACAGAGGATTGTAGGTAGCTAAGGGAGGAAGTGGCTAGGTTGCTCAATGAGGGCCACCTTCGAGAGTTCCTAAGTGATCAGGCTAAGAACCACTTCAGGGAAAGGAATGCAGACAGAAAGAACGAACCTGAAGAACCTCAACATGTCATTCACATGATCATCGGTGGAGTCGACGTCCCACAGGAACCTATATTCAAACGCACCAAAATATCCATCACAAGGGAAAAACGGACTCGGGATTACTTGCCCGAGGACACCCTCACATTCAGCGAGGACAACATCGAGGCTTTATCTCAACCTCACAACGATGCATTGGTAATTTCTATCCTTTTAAATAAAGTTCAAGTTAAACGTGTTCTCGTGGATCCAGGTAGCTCGGCAAATATAATCAGGTCCAGGGTCGTGGGGGCAGCTCGGGCTGCTCGATCAAATCATACCGGGATCTCGGGTCTTGAATGGCTTTAACATGGCAAGCGAAACGACGAAAGGAGAAATCATCCTCCCAGTCAAACTGGCTGGAACCATACAAGACACCAAATTTCATGTCATTGAAGGCGACATGAGATATAATGCTTTGCTCGGAAGGCCATAGATCGATAGCATGAGGGCAGTGCCTCCGACCCTCCACCAAATGATGAAGTCCCAACGAAGGATGGCATGAAAACAGTATATGGAGAACAGCATGCAGCTAAGGAGATGTTTGCAGTGCACGACTTGACACTGGTATCGACGTCAATATCAAAAAAGTCGAAGGACAAACAGGCGGCGAAATAGCAATTACAGCTCGTGCCCTTGGTTGATCTTGAGAGACAAATGTCTGATGAACAGATGGCTGGGGACGAAGAAGAAGATTTCCTCACTCCTCGAACTTTCATTGCCCCCGAGGAATCAGATGCAACGAAATCCACGGTTAAAGAACTCGAACAGGTCATCTTCCGGAATAAAAGGTATACCTGGGGACGAGGTTAACCCCCGAACTCAGGAAAAAACTCATTCAATTTCTCATCGATAATATTGATTGCTTCGCTTGGTCCCATTTAGATATGACAGGGATTCCACCGGAGATAACTACCCATCGACTAAGTGTCGATCCCAGATTTAACCGGTGAAGTAAAAGAGGAGACCTCAGTCTGAAGTAAAGCACACATTCATCAAGGAATAGGTAACCAAACTTCTCAAAATAGGATTCATCAGGGAAGTAAAATATCCTGAATGGCTAGCTAACGTAGTGGTAGTCCCTAAAAAGGGGAATAAACTTAGAATGTGTGTAGATTACAAAGATTTGAACAAAGCATGCCCTAAAGATTCTTTCCCATTGCCCAACATCGATCTCCTGATCGATGCTACGGCCGGCCACGAGATCCTTACTTTTCTCGACGCCTACTCCAGGTACAACCAAATTCAAATGAACCCGGAAGACCGAGAGAAAACTTCATTCATCACCAAGTATGGAATGTATTGTTATAATGTAATGCCCTTCGGGCTAAAAAATGCAGGAGCCACATATCAAAGTTTAGTTAATATGATGTTCGAACATCAAATAGGCAAATCCATGAAAGTTTATATTGATGATATGCTAGTTAAGTCCATGCGGCGCAGAGGACCATTTGACCCATTTGCAAGTGACATTTGACATCCTAAGAAAATACAACATGAAGCTCAACCCCGAAAAATGCGCTTTTGGAGTCGGCTCCAGCAACTTCTTGGGCTTCATGGTATCGAACAGAGGTATCGAGATCAACCCCGATAAAATCAAATCCATCGAGGAAATCACTGTGGCAAACAATGTGAAAGTCGTGCAACAACTGACCGGACGGATAGCTGCCCTAGGTCGATTCATCTCGAGGTCATCAGATCGGAGCCATCACTTATTTTCCCTACTCAAAAAGAAGAAGAACTTTGCATGGACCCCGAAATGTCAGCAAGCCTTGGAGGAATTAAAACGATACCTCTCGAGCCCACCCCTGCTCCATACTCCAAAAGAGGACGAAACGCTCTACTTGTATCTGTCCGTATCAGAGGTATCGGTAAGTGGCGTGTTGGTTCGAGAAGAGAAAGGAACGCAATTTCCTGTCTATTATGTGAGTCGGACCCTAGGAGATGCTGAAGCCAGGTACCCACATTTGGAAAAATTAGCTCTTGTATTAATAAGTGCATCTAGGAAATTATAACCATATTTTCAATGCCATCTTATATGTGTACTGACCACATATCCGATTCGAAATATCTTGCATAAGCCCGAATTATCGGGAAGGTTGGCTAAGTGGGCCATCGAACTTGGAGGATATGATATCGAATATCAGCCTCGAGCGACCATCAAGTCTCAGATTTTGGCAGACTTCATGGCCGACTTCACGCCTGCCCTCGTACCCGAAGTAGAAAAGGAACTCTTGCTAAAAACGGGTACATCGACGAGGGTGTGGACCCTCTTCACGGACGGTGCCCCGAATGAAAGAGGGTCCGGGCTCCGCATCGTTTTGAAACCGCCTAGGGGCAGTGTTATTAGACAATCTATTAAAACTTCTAAATTGACTAACAATGAGGCCGAGTATGAAGCCATGATTGCAGGTCTTGAACTACCCAAGGGCCTTGGAGCAGAGGTTATCAAGGCAAAGTGTGATTCCCTTTTGGTGGTAAACCATGTAAACGGAAGCTTCGAGGTTCGAGACGATCGAATGCAAAGGTACTTGGACAAAATTCAAATGACGCTGCACCGCTTCAAGGAATGGACACTGGACCACATACCTCGAGAACAGAATAGCGAGGCCGACGCACTAGCAAACTTGGGATCATCAGTCGAAGAAGACGATATCGTCCCGGGGGCTGTCATCCAGCTATCGAAGTCAGTGATCGAAGAAGGCCATGTAGAGATTAACTCAACAAGCCTGACATGGGACTGGAGGAATAAGTACATCGATTACTTAAAGCATGAGAAGCTCCCCGCAGACCCAAAGGATCAAGAACACTACGAGCCAAAGCAGCTCGATTCTCGCTCGATGAAAATGGAACGTTGTACAGAAGAACCTCCGATGGACCACTAGCAGTGTGCTTGGGACCCGGAGATACAGACTATGTACTACGGGAAATCCACGAGGGCTCCTGTGGGAACTGTCACGGGCGTGTTTTATTTCACACAAAAACAGCCCGCGCAGCAGCCAAGTCTCACACTTGACTTCAGCCTGCTCCAACACTTAGCCAAAATTTCAGCAACTTTGGACTTGGAATATTTTAGACAGCTTTCAACGTAGTAAGTTTAGGACTGATTTTAGGCAACGAAAAATAAGTAAAGGAATAGAAAATATAGATGAACACAAGGCATAATATACAGGAAACTCTTTCCCCAACTTTGTATTTAACTCGAGCATACAAAGAAACTCAAACTCGGAGTACAATGCCGTGTACAAGAAGATCACTCTTGACCCTCACAAGACTAATCTTAGCCTTAGGTGTTTTCACTCTTGAAAACCAGACTTAGGACTCTTTCCTAACTCAATTTGTACTCTTACACGTTTTTCACTCATGCCATAAACATAAAGGGTGCTACCCATTTATAACACATGAACTAGCACCTTTTTCTTACATTAGTTGCCTTAGGCTTAGACACTTGTCCCACATTGCCCACTATTTTAGCCTAATGTAGTTGACAACCCCCAACTACTAGGAACATGTAAAGATCATGCTAATAATAATGAAAACATGGCCAAAAATGTGCTAACTCCTATCTGCTAGCATTTTGAACAAAGCCAACTGCTGGCCATGTGCACAGCATGTGCCGTAACCGCCCTTGACTTGGTCAATCTGAAGCTTGGTGCCCATTTTCGTGCCTTGGCTTGAATCACGCGCTAATGCCATTGTATACAGCTGCATTGTGCCACATTTTGCCTATGCCATTGCCCACGAACATGGCCCTTTGTCGCGCCCCAATGTCATGACAAGTCTGTCCCGCGCACTACCTTCCGTTGCACTTTAGCCTGCCTTTGTCCCTTCGTTTTGGCCTTGACTTTGCATCATTGCCTCATTCCTTGATGCCTTTGCCATGATCAAGTGTCACCCTAAGCCCGCAACTCATTGTCAAGTCCTTGCCAAGCTACCTCGCCTCCGTCAAAGCCTTGGCCATCACTTGCCCGTTTCCCTTTTTGCCTTGGTGCTACTCGTGCACCTAGCTTTGCAACACTCTTACTGCCTCATGACAACGCTCTCGTTGTCAAGTCGAGCTCAAAGTGGCGGAGGTCTAACAGGAACCATTCTGGTGCAGACTCACTAGTTTGCAAGGTGATCAGAGCAGGATATTATTGGGATAGCATGCAAAAAGATACCAAGGAGTTCGTTTGAAAGTGTGATAAGTGCCAGAGATTTGCACCAATAATTCATCAACCCGATGAACAACTCCACTCGGTCCTGTCCCCATGGCCATTCATGAAATGGGGGATAGACATCGTCGGCCCCCTACCAACGGCGCCAGGTAAAGCCAGATTCATTTTGTTTATGACTGACTACTTCTCAAAATGGTTTGAAGTGCAGGCCTTCGAGAAGGTAGAGAAAAAGAGGTCATCGATTTCATATGGGATCATATCATGTGTCGATTCGAGATACCCACCGAAATAACGTGTGACAATGGGAAGCAGTTCATCGGCAGCAAAGTCACAAAGTTCTTCGAGTACCATAAAATCAAAAGGATCCTATCAACACCTTACCACCCAAGTGGCAAATGGTCAGGCCGAGTCCACCAACAAAACCATTATTCGAAACTTGAAGAAAAGGTTACATGATGCAAAGGGGAAATGGAGAGAAGTGTTGCCCGAGGTACTATGGGCATATCAGACAACAGCGAAGTCACGCACGGGGGAGACCCCATTTTCTTTGGTATATAGGACCGAAGCTTTGATCCCAATCGAAGTTGGTGAGCCTAGCGCCAGGTTTCAACATGCCACCGAAGACTCAAATCACGAAGCGATGAACACTTCTCTCGAGCTGTTGGACGAAAAGCGGGAGGCCGCATTAACTCGAATGGCCGCGAAAAAACAAAGGATCGAGAGGTATTACAACAGAAGGACGAGCCTTCGACATTTCAGAGTCGGGGACTTAGTTCTAAGGAAAGTCACTCTTAACACTTGAGACCCAAATGAAGGGAAGCTAGGTCAGAATTGGGAAGGACCGTACTGTGTCCTCCGAGTCATAGGGAAACGATCTTACAAACTCAGCACAATGGAAGGCGAGCAACTACAAAATAATTGGAACATATCAATGCTCAAGCGATATTACTGTTGAGCCCGAAGACCTTGGGTTTGAAAGCATGCGTTGCACTCTTTTTCCTTGGATTAGTTTTTATCCCAAATGGGTTTTACCGGCAAGGTTTTTAACGTGGCAACACCTATATGCTACCTAAGGGTCACTCAAAAAGTATTCAAGGCTTCTTTTTAATCAACCTCGAATACTGGGGGGCAGGAGAACTTTGTAATGGGCCAAACGGTCAAATGAACCGTGTCCATATAGATTAATCGGGACCCGATGGCAAAACATGTATGCATGTATTAACTATTTGAAGAAGCATTCTGGTTATATCAAAAAACACTTTGTATCTCATACGAGCTTTAAACTTACAATCCAACGGGAAGCGGCTCAAGAGCCAACCCTGAAATACCCGTGGACTATCATTGACAGTCAATATATCCGAGTCATCGAAAACTCGAATTCATAAGACCTCAAAGAGGTACCTCCTCGAAACAAAGGCCAAGGCCAACTCACTCGGAGACTAACTTTTCGAACAAGTTCGGAAAACTATCGGGAAACGAGTCCAAGTGACAGACCCGAAGGTACTGCGGTCATATAAAGGCTACGGCCAGATAATGCGGGTCGGAGACGTCCGACTTTCGCTATAAATTAAAGGCCTTCAAACATTGAAAAATCGGTTAAATCAGGCCCCCCCGATAAAAGCAAAATATAAGGGGCCTCGATAAATTCGGCCCCCGAAAAATCTAAGGGCTTCGGTCAATCAGCCCTCGAACAATCCAAGGGCTTCGATAATAATAGCCTTCGGAAAACCCTCAAGAGGCATTCGATTATGTCCACGTAAACAAAACGACTAATAATGTTTCGATACTTCGAGCCTTCAAAAAAACCCAACGCGTACAAAAATACATGCTAAGGCATAACTAAAGTTTCAATAAGTCTTTTAGCCGAAATGAGGGAAAACTACATAGCCATTTTTAGAGGCCGAAACGACCCAATTTAAAGAGCCTAAGGGCCAACCTAAAAGAGCCTAAGGGCCAACCTGAAAGAGCCTAAGGGCCGACATACGAAAACCTAAGGGCCAGCTAAAAAGAAATATAGGGTCAAAAGACCTATGGAACTCTGAGAACCCGTTCTCGCTTAACTCAGGCCCAAAGGCCCCGAGCTTGCATTAATTTGACTTTAAGTTCGGCTCGGGGATCGCATAAAACCCTATGGGATAATATCTTGTGCAATAAAAGCCTGAGGGCTTATTACGGGTCTAAACCAATACTCGAACTTAATGTGTAAATCATCGGAATTTTTCATGAACGGAGACAAAATGAAAAGTTAACACAAATCAAGAATAGAGCAAAAAGCTACTTTATATTCATCCGAAAAATTTACAAAGCATATTACAACGACGGGCCCTTATACAAAAATAGAAACCTAATCTATTTTCGGGGCCTTGTCCCCAAGAGTGCCGTCTTCATCTCCAGTGGCTTTATCTTCTGGAGCCTCTTCCCCTTCAGGAGCATCTTCTTCACTTTCCCCGTCCCCGGAGCCACTCACCACGTCTTCATCATCAGAGGAGACTGTCACACCTCCTTCTTCCTACACCCCCGGAAGGGTATAATAAAGGGAGTTATTTCCAACTTAAAGTGACAATCAAAACGGGATTTATTTATTTAAAGAATTCAGAGTCGCCACTTGGGAGATTTATGGTGTCCCAAGTTACCGGTTCAAATCCCGAATCGAGGAAAGGGTTGACTCTGTATTACAGTCCGCGAACCAGAAATCCTGGTAAGGAATTCTGTTAACCCGGGAGAAGGTGTTAGGCACTCCCGAGTTCCGTGGTTCTAGCACGGCCGCTCAACTGTTATATTCGGCTTAATTATCTGATTTTAATACATTTAGAACCTACGTGCAATTTTAACTCTTTAACCGCTTTTATTTAATTAATTAAAGAAAGATTGCAACGTCATTTAAAATATGTTTCGAACCGCGTCACATAAATGCACCCGCAGCCCATAACACATTTTATTTAACGTTGAGATTTGGATTTGGGTCACATAAATGTGCACCCGAGTTTAGGAAGGTAAATTATTAAAATAATGCGCCTAAAGCAACTACGTGTTTTTAGCTTTGCGAGGGCCATGGAAATTTGCTAAATGGCACGCCTCGAATTCTAAGGTTGAGTTAAAACTAATTAAAATAGGGCCACGCAATTGTCATTTTTGTTTGGCATGGCACACCTCGAATTATTCTAACCAAGGGTATTCAAACTAAAGGCTCGGAGGGTCATAAATGATATCTTATCTAATATAGCTCACCTCCCAATTATTTAATGGGCTTAATTAAACACTTAAAAGCCAAGGAATATCTTTCTCAAATTAATTTAAGGGTTATGGGAAAAGGGAAATAATTGGATAACAGGGATTGACCCAGCGTCCAAACAGACGGCCCAATGGAAGAGAAATAATTCAAATCCCAATTCGAAGGGACTGTCCAGCTTGGGCCTAAGCGTAAGCCCAATTCCAACGGCTTTATAGCTAACTAATACGCAGCCCAATATCGAACCCTCATAATGCCCCAAACTGCTAATAGAACGCATAAATTCAAAATGGAATATAAGGGATCAATATTCATGCAAACGAGCTTCAGCATCACTCTTTAAACCATTATATGGCGTTCAAATAATGACTTGACCTTAAAAAGAAAGCAATTGAAAGATAACAAATAAAGGCCAAACAATTCTCCAACATCACTTTCGAACTTGGGCCTTAAATAAACCCAAAGTTATGAAGATCCAAATCAACAAGCTTAGAGTCATTTTTAATTACCCAATGTACATAAACCTCGAGCCAAATTAAAGAGAAACAACTCACATGAAGGAGACCATAACCAAACTGTAGAGGCCTAGCTAATCATCCAAAACAACTCAAGTCCCAACTTCAAGGAGACAGATATTAACTACCTCTAATACAACTTTAATGAATCTGATATGCTAATAAATACTTGCTAGTACCATATCCTTTACAGACTAAATGCTGAGCTTAAAACTTGCTGATTTGGCCCATAGTTAACCAAATCCCCAAGCAAAGGCCAACACTCAACACTGAAAACCTTTCAATAAATCTCAAATAAGCATAAAATTTAGCATGAACACTGACTATGCATGAACACACCCCATTTGAAGCCTACTAGAGCTAATTATGAACATGATTTTAACACATGATGCTGGTGAATTAGATAGCAGTGAACCTAGGCCATTAGATCTATATTAATGAACAAAAGGTCATTCAAAACATGTGGGAAGTCATGGGGATGAACTGAAAGTCCAGCATGTGAATTCCATATCAATTCTATTAATAGCTACAAGCCATTCACTTAAAACTAAAATAAACAAAGGTCAGGTAAACTAGAAAACAAATCAAAAAACAGAAATGGAATAATTCTTATGCTTCAATTCTTCAATTCGATTCATTCCTCAAGTTCTCACTTCACAATCAACAGGTTACAGAGTTGTGTACCTGAATATTGGACAAACAAAGCCACAAGAGAATGAGTTATCAGCAGGCAACAGCAGTAAGCAGAATCAACAGGATCAGCTTAAACCAGAAGGAGTATGGAAGCAATAGACACAGCCTCACTCGAACAAATACCAAAGTGAGCTTCAAAACCAAACCTCAAACACCCAATTACAATTCATTTTGAACTATATGAACCAGAAAATCTTTTCAGAGAGTAAGAACGTAAGAAATCACCCAAAGAGTTTAAATGAAACAGTGACTTTTCTTCAATTTTTAGCCCCCTTTAATTTTTCTGATTTTTTTAGCTCTTCCCCCCTGCCTTCCAAGGCAAGAATAAGATGCCTTTATAGGCAAGCAAATAGGGCAGACTTCAGATTTTGATCTTTACCCTTTGCCACTTTTTGAGTTCTCCTTTTTAGCTTAAAATCCCTCAATTATTGACTTGTTGGCTAAGCTAAGCCACTATAAGTCTGAAATTCAATTAAAACCCCACTAGAAGCTTGCTATTTCTGTTACTAAAAGATTCCCCCAACCAAATACCTAAACTACCCCCCATGCCCCTGTTATTTACCATGCCAATCAAATAAACCTGGGCTCAAAACAGCCGAGCATCTTTGAACTGGGTCATAAATGACTCAAAGAGCCCAAAGCTGATTCTAAATCAGTCCAAACGAACATTCAAGTCTCAAATTCTGACCCAAGCCCCAACAAAACTAAATGATAGTAACACAAATAAACAATTTGACTCTTTACTGACTATTACCTTGACACTTATGAATTAATAGGAGACAAAGATCAATAATAACAAAGTTGACAAAGCAAAACTAACCCTAAGCGGGTTTAGGAGTAATTTAACAGAGGTACTAACAAAGTCATGCTTAAACGGCCAAAGCAGTTAAAGAAACAAATTTGGGAAAGTAAACTTANTAATCGAGTTTCAATTGAATCGACCAGAGAAAAAGGAGGAGAGGTGAACTAAGAAATGAAGGAAGAACTCACCGACTAAAGCTCGAACCTGGGGCTTGGCACTCCGATTTCGTCCCTAAATAACGTCAATTACTTGTTCTTTATCAAGAACAAGCGAACAACGTTATTTTGTGACAAAATCAGCCCTAAAAGCTCATGAGAACTGGAGCAATAACTCTGCATGTATGGGTTTGGATTTGGCTTCAAGGACTCGAGCTTCAGATTCAATATTCGACGAGTTCCAGACAGATTCGAGGGAGGCTGGTCACAGATTTGGGGAGAGGGGGTCAAGGAGGCTCTAGGGTGTTGATTTGGTAAGGAACGGAGGCGGCGCCACCACCTTGAGGTGGTGGAGTTTAGGGGCGGCGAGCTAGGGTTTCCACGATTTGAGGCAATACAGTGGGATTTGGGGGAAACGGAGTGTGGTATGGGTATGAGGGAAGGGAGACGGAGCTGGGGTGTAAATTTGAGGACCATCGGAGACTTGCCGCCGCCGTGGGGCGATTTCCGGCGGCGTTACAAGGGAAGGGTGAGAGACGAGTGAGAGGGGTAGGGGGCGTTCAGACACTTATATATTAAGTGCTCCCTACTTCTGAGTCGTTAAATCGGGCAAACCTCGACGGCTGGGATCAATTACACACGAAACGGGGTCGTTTTGCTGGGACGGGGGCTGGACCGGGTAAGGGGACGGGTATGGGCTGGGACTGGCGGGTTTGAGGGGTAAAGTTTTGGGCCTGGAGATTAGGGTTTAAAGAACAGCCCAAAAACTTGCCTCTTTAATTCCTATTTTCAATTATTTTCAATTCCTCTTTTTCAATTCTTTCTTTTCGTTTCTTTTTTTTTCTCAAAATTAAAAACAAAACCTAAATAACAATTAAAAACAACAAATTAACCTATCAAACTAATTAACACATAATTATCATTATTAACTAAACCAAATTAAAGGACAAACTACCCGAAATTCAAAATTAAAACTAAAAATGTAAAATAAACTATTTTTGTGATTTTCTTTTTTTTAATTACTAATTAATTCCTAAAAAATGCGAAGTTAAGTCCTAAATGCACATGCAGTATATTTTTGTATTTTTCATTAATTAAAAGAAAATAAACATGCACAGACAAATGCAAACACTTGACAGAAAATGCCACAAAAATTCGCAAAATTGCAAATGATGGAAAAATTATTTTGTTTTGAATTTATGGGAGTAATTCATATAGGGAAAAAATCAGTGCTCACAGAGACAAGAAACCTAGCATCGGTTTCCCATGGTTGTGCTTCGGCTATCTCCTCGGCAAGGTCGAACCCTCGAGCACGGACTTCCTCGAGAGTCTCCCTCCGGACTTGACACTTAGCCAATTCATTGCTCTGTCTTGCCCGGATGGAGGCCTCCCGCAACTTAGCTTGAACGGACGCGGCTTCTCTCTTGTATATAGCAATGGATTTATCAGCCATAGCCTTCGTCCTCTCAGCTTCAGCCTTAGCTTACGCAGCATCAGCCTTAGCATGTGCAGCTTAAGTCCGGGCTTTAGCTAGTTCGGTGATACGCTCAAATTACACTTTAATTAAGTAGTAAGGCGTTTGGTGTCAAATATAATAACCCAACAAGGTTGGGGTTGTATCCCACAGGGAATAGGTGTGAAAAGGTTACTCGAGTAGTGTGCTACTTGACTTGGGTCGTAATTCTATTCCGTTAATTGTAACAAGAGTATGATATGATTTTGATTTAAAGAGAGAACTAATTGTACGTTGAGAATGTAAATAATTTGATTAAAGAAACCAAGGTTGTGTCCCCTTCAACGAAATGTAATGCTATCGGTGTTAATATGATATATTTCTAATGGAAGGTTCTTTAGATATGCAAATGATTTCTAAATGACTACCCGATATTTTCCAATAGTTGGGTAGTATTTCCTCTTTATGATTTTTCCAAATATAAAAGAGTTGCAATTAAGAACAATCAATATATGCCAAATAAAACCCACTTATTCCTAAGCGATTCTATTAAACAAGGTTTAAGGCCTTGAGTCTTTGATATTTACTTCTACCAAATTCTAACTCACTTTTCCAAGTAAAGAAAGAATTTAATGGAACTTGTTAATGTTTGCAACCACCAACAATAAATGAAGAATGAGAAATAAATATATATCAACCAACCATTATACATATATTCAATGTTAAACACCCATTAACATAGCACCCATTTAGGGTCCACAACCTTAGTATTTAAAGTTAGCTACACATGCTAAAATACAAAAAGATGAGTATATTAAATGTCATAAAGCTTACAAAGTGCAAGATTCTTTACTCAAAAGCTTCCAAAAGAGAGGAATATTAAAGACTTGGAATGTAGCTCAAAAACAAGACAAGAGGCCCCCACAAAACCCCAATAAATCTATTTATAGTGGGTCAAACTCGGGACAAATTTCGAACAAAAACACCCTTACAGGTCAATTATGCGACCGCATATCTGTCGCATAACAGACATGCGGTCCGCATTCTCTTCAAGTCCATCGCATCTTCAAACCCTAGTTTCCAGGCATTCGTCACATTTAGGATATGCGGTCCGCATTATTGATTTGCGATCGCAATTTGCACCGCATTTTTCGCCTTCAGCAACTTCTACAACGAGTATGTGATCCATTATGCGGCTCGCAAACCTGTTATGGGTCGCATAATGGACCGCATTTCTTGCACCTAAATTTGGCCAGCAAACTGTTGGACTCTGCGATTTCTTTGTGCATTATGCGGTCCGCATGTTGGATTTGCGGCCCGCATCTTCACATATGCGATCGCATTTTGCTCTTTTCTTGTCCTTTTTTGGCTTTTTGATTTCCTTTCCATGTTCTTAGGTCCTTAAACCTCATACACTACAAAAACATTAAAATTACATAAGCATAGAAGATAATTGCATTTAAAACAAGCTAAAATCTAAGCAATTTGTATTAAATGTGCCGAAATTCTCCGGCACATCATTCGGCCCCCAGCCCCTCGATTTCCCTAGCCTGAGCCAAGCCTTTCGCTTCAGCACCGTGAACCTGAGCTTAAGCCGAGGTCAGTTGAGCCTTGACAGCTTCCTTTTCAGCGACAAGTCGGTCCATGTTTTCCTTCCACTGATGGCAATCAGCCCGAACTTGATCCACCTCGCCCCGGAGCTGCCCAATCATGTTCAGCTTTTGCTGTAACTGAGACATTGAAGTATTAGCCTCCGAAGCATGGCCAAGAATGCCGAACTTTGTTAAAATCAAAGTTACCTGCTCATCTAGCTCGGACTCGCTTTTTTTAGCTTTGGCCAAAGCAGTTCGGAGATCCTTAAGCTCCTCTTCCTTCCGGCTACAAAGGAGCCTCAAGGCCTTCTCTTTGCCCGAGGCTCTCTTGAGCTCGCCACACATTGGTTCAGCTCGGCTTTGAACTTAGCAATGGCCTATACATAACATGAAGATGCATCAGTAGAAGGGGGAGACAAAGGGAGAAAAACTTGAAATACAATGGGCAGATCCTTACCCGGATAAGGAGACGTTGGGCCTCTTCGAAAAGGGAGGATGCATCATTGAAGTTGTTGGAATCCTTGACCCCAGCATAGCACCCTTGGAAAGGATCATCTTCAATGACCCTATTTGGATTGGGCTTGGGCATAGCGTTGGCTTCTTTGATAGCCCCCTCAGAATAAGTTGGCAAAGAAAAGAAGTGACCCGTTGTCGCGTCCCCTAGCTATTCACTCGGGGCATTCTCATTAACATTGGGGAATTCAACATTTAACCCCTTCGGTATAGAAGTTGAAGACAGAGGGACAATCTCAACCTCCGGGGTGGGGACCTTGCCCGTTGCTTCTCTCCGGGCATCCTCGCCACAGATGGATTTTCCAGTTCGGAAGGCTCGTTGGTCTCGATCGGCTTTCCGGTCTGAGTCACCAACATCGATTCTTCACCATCATCCTCCTCACCATCCGGGGAATCATGGGCTGAGTCTGTGCCCGTTTGAGCAAACCTTTTCCGCAGTCTTCGAGTGGAGGTTTTCTTGTTTTGAGAGTCTTCGGGTTTTGAGACCCTCTTTCTTTTGTTGTCCTTCTCGAGCTTCAGATTTGAAGACTTGGTTTTTTCCCCAAGCGGGTCCGGCCTCATCTCGGACGAATCTCCAAGGCCGTGGTTCTTGGCTTCCCATTAGCCCTTCGCCAATTCGCGCCACTTATGCTTGTCATAAGAGGAAGTGGCAGCTAGTTTCCTGACCCAATCCTCGAGGTCGGGCACCGCTAGGGGCACCCAAGCGTCAGCTGCCAAAAGAAAGATGAGAAAGCTATGAAAAGTGAAAGAACATGAATAGATACAAAGGAAAATGCAGACTCCACTTACGGTTAAAATTCCGCCTCTCCGGGAACAGCATTGTTTCCTCGGGGAGGATGTCCGAAGTCCTGACTCTAACAAACCGGCTCATCCAACCTCGATCTTTGGCTTCATCAGTACTGGAGAAGAAGGACTTTGTGGTTCGGCGCTACAGCTTGATAAGCCCTCGGAATAACTGGGGCCGATACAACCGAACTAAATGGCTGAGGGTGAATTCTAAACCCTCAGCCTTCTCAAAGAAGTACCGCAACATGATCACAATATGCTAGAACAAAGGGTGAATTTGGCCGAGAATGACTTCGTATGTCTTGCAGAAGTCGATCACCACCGGATCGAGGGGGCCCAGTGTAAAGGGGTAAGTGTAAACACTCAAAACCCCCTCCTTGTGGGTAGTTATGCTTTCATCAGGCCTCGTCCCCCCATCGATAATCCTCCCTCACATCCTTGATGAGCTGCTTGGTTATCACGCTAATATATCGTGATACGTGCTCGCATCGGCCCTCGACATTTGGAGGATTCTTGATAACTAGGGATTATGATGCATTTTACTCTCCTTCTTACTTGAGTTTTGATTAGAAATGTGTACAAAATAGTCCCAAAGGCTTACGTGTTGTACTTGATTGCAGGGTTTGATCAACAAGGTGACAATTCGTCAAAACCAGCTCAAAAAGGAGTGAAACATGCACAAGTACCAAGAACAAGTCCAAGCTCAGCAAAACAGGACCAATGCGGCCGCACTCCATTCTGTGCGGTCTGCAAAGGAGAGATTCAGAGAATTCTCAATTTCAGGCAGCCAAGTGATGCGGCCGCACTCCATTCTGTGCGGTCCGCATTGACTTCATTGCGGCCGCACTCCATTCTGTGTGGTCCGCATTGACTTCATTGCGGCCGCACTCGATTCTGTGCGGCCCGCAAAGCTAAACTTCAGAGAGCTGTCAAGTTGGAGGATTGATGCCAATGCGGTCCGCGTTCCATTTTGTGCAGACCGCATCAGGAGCCACCTCGGCCGCGGTGCATTTTGTGCGGTCCGCGGTGGCCATGTTCATAGAGCAGGATTTTTTAGCTAAGAGCCTTAGTGCGGCCGCACTCAATTTTGTGCGGTCCGCACTAGCCCCACAGGTGTATTTTTGTCCAGCATTTTTGGCCTAGTATAAATAGTTTCATTTCCTATTTTTAGGTGATCAGTTAGATTCTACAGCTGAGTTGCGCTCGTGAATAGTGTTCTTTTGCCATTTGGAGTAATTTTACAAGAGTTTTACCATTGAATCTTCAAGTTTTAATTAGTAATTTAATATTATGGGTTTATCTTCATCTATTTCTTTGTTTTCTTCTATTATCATGAGTAGCTAGACCCATCAGCTAGGGTTGTGGCTCAACCCTAGTGTAGGTAATTGATGGGTCTTGTGTTTTAAGGTTTGAATGTCTATGGGTGTTTGATATTTGGACTAATTTATGGTTTTATTGTTGAATTAGTGGTTGCAAACACTAGTTTATGCTTAGTTGACTTGGGTTCTTCTTGAGAAAGAGAGACTAAGTCTATAAAATTAGTCCAACAAGGAATTGGGGCGTACTCAAGAGAATTGATAGCCCCAATTAAAGGGTTAAACCGAGAGATCGTAATACCCGACTTGAACCTAGATTGCTTGCACAAATGATCATACCCAATTGATCTTGAGAAAGTCAATTAGGGCAAAATCACTCGAACTACCAAGAGGTATAGAGTGAGTAGAATCGTGCAATGGTTATATCGTAATCCCCAAATATGACAACCTAGCCTTAGACATGAGAACCCGTCAAGTATCCACCTAGGTGAAAGTCACTCCCCTAGTGCCTTTTAACTAATTAGACAATCTTCAATAGTCTCCTCTTAGCTTAATTTAGCATCTTAGTAGTATAAATTTAGAAGTAATATCAAAACCAAAAATGTTTAGAAGTGCAATTAGGAACAATTACGCAACTCTAACTTAGATAGAACTCAGTTCCAATCTCTAGCTCCCTGTGGAAATCGATCCCGACCTTCTCGGGTAAAAGTTGCTTCGACCTCTCTTCCTACTTTATAGTAGTACAGGGTTGGCCTCGATTACTTTTTGGCGCCGTTGCCGGGGAACTAACGGTGTAGTTGTAGCTGTATATATTGCTAGGTTGCGAGTTTGAACTTGTATTTTGTTTTTGTTTTTTTTTATTTTATTATAACCGTTGATTTGAGAAACATGACATCTTGGAATAATGGAAATTTAGGTGTAGATAATTCTACTATTGATCATCATAAATATTGTAAAGGAAACCACCCGTATCAAAATTATCAAAATATTTCCGAGAGCGAGTTATGTGCACCAACTCAATCTTATTTGTGGAATGTGTGTGATGTGTGTGGTGGTAAAAATGGTCACCTTCATGGTTGTGCTTATATTTCTTATTTTCCCCCAACCCCTTACTATGATGGTTCTACATTTTCTTGTGAAGTTAATAGGAACAAAGAACCTGGGAATGCGGACTTGAAGGAGATCAAGGATATGTTAAAGTGCCTTCTGGAACAAAATAATGAGAAACAACTGCAGATAGAGAGGCAAGAGGCAACTATTCGCAACTTGGAGGCTCAATTGAGTCAAGTGGTTGGAGCTCTTAATGCTCAACAAGCCAATATTGGGGATAGTAGCCAAGAAGAGCGTGAATTTGAGGTGTTAATTAAGGAGGTCAGAGTAGAACATCAACAACCTAGCCAACTACAATTTGAGGATGTCGATGTTGAAGAAGTGAGACTAGAGTCAGTCAAGGACTTTGAGGATACAAATTTTGTTGACTCTAGTATCATTGATGTTGAGCATGTTGAAAGTCCTGAAGTTCATGTGTTTGAGCGCATTGGTCCTCACTCCAAACATTTTTCCACATTGGGCTTGGATGATGATATGGAAATAGAGTCATCCGAGCCGGTTGAGGAGTCAAGGAATGAGGAACAAGGTGCCTACAGTCTGGCCGAAGATGATGCTTTATCTTTTTTTAGGGACCGTCTTGTAATTTTTGGCCATTGTTGTAAGATAAGGAATGTGAGTAAATAGGGAGATAGTGTTTCCGGCAAGAGTTTGGTATTTTACGGCGTTTAAAGAGGCGGAGGAAACAAGTGATTGAAGAAAAAGATGAGGTCTGAAAGAGATTGAAGAAAGGTAAAGTTATTTACCAAAGGAAAGCGCCTCATATTTATAGAGGGGAAGCGACAGTTCGAAGGCGTTAATGGCCGACCCACGCTGGTGTACATTTAATGTTTTTGGGGAAGCGGGCCGACGGGACATTTCGGTCACTTTGAATGTTGGATTCACGAGGATGACGTCATCACTAGAGGTTCGAGAATATCAAGGTCGAAATTGTTTCATATCATTCCATTATAAGAAACGCGGGGACTATCTGTATACGGTCAAAATCAAGGGAGCATGATTTTGAAGTCTTAAATCGAGCTATGTGTCCGAGTCTGGGAGACTCAAAGTGGAGATCAGATCCGGCTAAGGAACACCCGCCTCGAGAAAGCTGATCGAGGGCCTGGCACGACTTGCATCGAGGGCGTCACAATCTCGAAGTCAATCAAGAAAGAGCGGGAATTTCTCAAGGACACGTGGACCTGGGCATTAATTATAGGATAAGGGTTGTACAAAATGGTACAGGTCCGTACTAGACCTTTATACACCTGTACCAATAGAATTCTTTACTTTTATAAGGAATGTACTATATTGGGGATTTCTCCTCCTATATAAAGGGGACCTCAATCTTTTTGTAAAAGGATATCAAATCATTCACTGCAATAGAACATTCTTATTCTTCCCTTGTTTAACGTGCTCAACAATTATTCTTCAGCTTTATTGTTCGTACTTTATTGGTCTTAGCTGACCTCGAGGTCCCTGGATAGACGAGATCGAGGCCCCTATTGTTCTGATAACATTGATTTGGTTCATTATCTCTTCTTACTTAAGCTCAATATTACTCATATAATCACTAGTATTAGAATATATCACGTATCTTTAAAACCATAAATTATCTTTAATTGTTACTCACATTTTTCGAGGTAAACAACTTTTGAACTTGTAACTCTAAATTCAGGACTACATGTCCTTAATTTATGTGCTTGTAACTCGAAGTTAATGAATATCTGTCCTTAATTTCTGTGCTTGTAACTCTAAGTTAAGGACCAAGTGTCCTTAATTTTTGAACTTCCAACTCTAAGTTCAGGACCAAGTATCCTTAATTTATGAGCTTGTTATTGTAAGTTCAAGACTAGTTGTCCTTAATTTATGAGCTTGTAAGTCTAAGTTAAGGACTACCTGTCCTTAGTTATTGAGCTTGTAACTCTAAGTTCAGGACTACATGTCCTTAACTTTTGAACTTGTAACTCTAAGTTCAGAACTACCTGTCCTTAATTTCTGTGCTTGTAACTCTAAGTTAAGGACCAAATCCTTTCAATAACACATGCATCAACAAGTATCAGAAACCCAATTCAGCATTGAATCCATACATAAAATTGAAGGCAAAAATCGAATAAAGGTGGCAATCACGCGAAACAAGACAAAGCTGACCCTCGTTAGAAAAACAACAAGATATCATTTTTCATCTTTGTAACTGTTCAAAGCCATCAAATTCACAAGAATCAAAAAACCCAATTTAGCATTTTTATCGCATACAACATATGCATCCACAAAAACACTTCTTTGCATCGAACTTAAGAGAGAAACGATGGTTTGGGAAGAAAAGCAATGGAAGAAAGGGTAAAAATATCTTTTCATATTAATTTTAATAAAGTAGTGGCTATTTTTGCTCAAAATTAGAATTGCTGGATAAAAAATAAATACCGCCTTAAATAGTGGCTTCGTGCCATTTTTACTTTCTATAACATACTAGATTGGTTATGGCCCGTGCAAGAATGGGCCTAACATTTATACTTTGAAATGCTTAATTTTTTGATACTTTGGATAAGTATTTTGTGATAACTAATAGAGGAAATCATTAGTTATGTCATCGCATAAGTAAGTTTGTATAAAAATTAGTCAATACATATAATATTATCAATATTAGCCAACTAGCTGTTTGTAGCAAAAAAAAGGTTAAATTTTTATTTTCTTTTGAGTGGGTGCTGTTGGAATATATTGGATACATCAAAGGAGTTTAAATCTCAGTTTTGGGATGATTTGGTAGAGTTTTTAGGTGGTTTGAATTGGAAATTTAAAGTAGAAGATGAACATAGAAAAAGATAATATGTGTATCACAATGTGTATCACATATGTATCATATGTTTATCAAATGTGATAAATGCTCGATACATGTGTTGCAGAAGAATTTTTTGAACTCGATATTAACTACGAATTTTGATACCAAGTCACCTCTAATCTTCCTCAAAATTTGTAATTGACTCATCTATAGGTTTTCAATGCATTTCAACTAGAGCCGTCAAAATGGGTTTGGCCCGTGAGGCCAGCCAAACCCAGCCCGTTACTTGGGTAGGGTTGGGCTAGGATTTTTTAAGCCCATTTAAAACTTAGGCTATAAGCCCGGCCCAAGTCAGACCGCTAGCCCTTGAGGCTTGATCGAGGCTGGGTTTGGGTCGGCCCATGGGCCAAAAATTAATTAAATTCAAATTAATTAACTATTAAATATTTTTAAAAAGTAAAAACTAAAAAAACTATTAACTATAATCTCCATTCCCTAACCCTAGATTGCTCATTACCCTTCCATATCAACTAGAATTTAAATTTTTGACATGCATGTAATATGACAAAATTAGTTTTTTTGCTTAATTGATAACGAACTCAAAAAGTTTTAGGTGGTCAATAATAATATCTTTTCAAAAGAAAATATTACTTTGAGCGGCCAATGATCGGTTTGGATTACTTTGATATATTATTAATATTTAAACTGCTCTTCAGTATAGAAAAAAAATCAATTTTAAATACATACAAAAAAATTAAACCACTAGCAAATTTCAGGAATTTTAAAAATTTTATGGACTATAATGATGAAATCGGCAAATGATATTAATCCTATATTAGAAAACCTCAGCATATAAACTTATTGAAGCAATCTGTGAATTTGAAAAAAATGAAAGAAAAGTATTAAGAAAATATTCATGTAACTTTAAAAAGAAGAGCTAGAGATATAGAGAATTTACATTTCAATTACGAGATTCCTCGTCAAATATCAAATTTTTTGTACGATCTAAGCAAACAGAAGTTGTTTATATGATTAATCGACTACGTCACGAAAAAATATTTAAGGATTTAAAGAAATTCTTTTTTTCTAAAAAAAAGTTGAAGGGCCGCCGCCTAAGGCTGTATTGTGGTCCGGGCCCAGTCCGGGACCGGCCCAGGCCCGCGAGCCCACATGGGCTTTGGGCTAAACGGGCTGGCCCGTATGGTCCGGGCCCAAGCGGTCTTAGGAGCCCACTATGGGCCAGTCCAGCATGGAGAGACTGCGAGCCCGGGACCGTTTAGCCCGGGACCGGCTGGCGGGCCTGGGCCGGTTCAACCGGGCCTAACGGGCCCAACGGCTATTTTTCCAAAAATGAAAAATTTAATAATTGGCCAACGGTTGGAAGTTTAAAAACTAGTCATTGGCCTGCCAATTTAGCCGTTTGGCTTTTTAAAAAATAGCCATTTTCCCCCCAAACTTTATTTTAACCCCAAACTTTTTATAATTACACTTTTTCCCTATTCTCAACTATAAATACCCCCTCATTCTTTCCTTTTTACTCACAAAATTATCAATCTCTCTCTAATTTTCTTCTATAATTGCTTGCTTTATTATTGCAATTTGTGAAAAATTGTGAAGTTGGTGAATTGAAGTATTCAAGTCTTCAACGATATACAATTTTCAAGAAGTTGTTCGTCAATTCGGTAAGCTCGTTCCAACTCTTAAGTTTTAATATTATAGTTTTGTTTGTTTTAGTTTGTATAATTATAATTAATATGGCCTTTTCTTTGAAAAAAATGTTTGGTGGTAAGGAAAAATCTAAAATTGGTGAATCTAGTGGCCAAGCTACTACTCCTCCCCCGGCTCCCCGACCAAGACCTGTTAACCTTCCTCCTCCACCTGTTATTCTTGATAGTGATAACTCTTGTTTTCAATTTACCGATAGTCAATTTTACCATGATATTGCACTAGGTCAACAATTAAATGATTAATATATGAATGCTCTTTATGGTAATCCAACTATCGATGAAATGATGAGGAAAATGATGATTTAGATGAAACGCAACCGGATTTAGATGATACACCTACTAGTACTGTTGTTAACCCAACTGATAATAATCCAAATGATGCCCCGTCTGACCCTCCTGTAGTAACCCCTACTTTTAATAGACAACCTTCTAGACGGTGCGAAACATCTCTTGTTTGGCACTTTATTATTCAACTAAGAGATCAAAACAAGGCTAAGTATAAACTTGTGGGTCTTTGATGGCTCATAAATTTACTGGAGACCGTAGCGATACGGGTAGTTTGACTAGACACATAAAGACACACCCTAAAGATAAAGCTAGATTTCTTCAAATGAAAGCTGCGCAAGAGGGGACAAGTGTAGGTGCTCAGGTTAACCCTAATACCGGGTCAAATCCAGTTCAATCGGGAATTAACACTGTTACCGGTGGCATTTTATATTACGATCCAAAAAAAGATAGTATTGCATTAGAGATAAAATGTCAGTTTCAATGGATAATGCTTCTAGTAACACTAATGCTATAGGCTTGCTTACAACTACACTAAATCCTGCATTTAGTAATATTTTCCATGTTAGATGTATTTGTCATATTTACCATTTAATCGTCGGTGATGGTATGAAAATTCTAAATGTTGAAATTGAAAAGGTTAAAATGGCTCTTAATTGGCTTTTTTATTCAAACCGTAGAAGTAGACTTAGAGAATATTTTAAAAAATGTGATGAATTTGGCCTTAGAGAAATAAAGGTTCCTAAACATTGTCCGACTAGATGGAATTACATGTATGAAAGTTTAGTTGTTGCATATGAATATAGAAACCCAATAAACGCAACGTTTAATGCTCGTGTTGGTGGTGATGATGATGATGATGATGATGATGAGCACCTTACAAATCAGGATTGGACTAATGTTAAAATTCTTGTAGAATTTTTAGAACAATTTCATGTTGCTACGAATGAATTATCTGGGCAATATTATCCTACTATTTCTAACTGTTTAGTTTATATTGCAGAACTTGCAAATTTGTTTCTTCAATTTTCGAGTAGGGTTGGGG
>NW_017672923.1:29589-42741 GCF_001879085.1 Nicotiana attenuata
TCGCCAACGCTACTACCTCCCCCCTCCCCCCGGCTCCCGACCCAGACCCATTACCCCGTCCTCCTCCATCTATTATTCTTGATAGTGATAACCCTTGTTTTCAATTTACCGATAGTCAATTTTGCCATGATATTGCACCAGATCAACAATTAAATGATGAATATATGAATGCTCTTTATAATAATACAACTATCGATAAAAATGATGAGGAAAACACAACCGGATTTAGATGATACACCTACTAGTCCCGTTGTTAACCCAACTGATAATAATCCAAATGATGCCCCGCCTGACCCTCCTGTAATAACCCCTACTTTTAATAGACAACCTTCTAAACGGCAAGAAACATCTCTTGTTTGGCACTTTTTTACTCAAATAAAAAATCAAAATAAGGCTAAGTGTAAAACTTGTGGGACTTTGATGGCTCATAAAATTACTAGAGACCGTAGCGGTACGGGTACTTTGACTAGACACATAAAGACACACCCTAAAGATAAAGCTAGATTTTTACAAATGAAAGCTGCGCAAGAGGGACAAGTGTAGGTACTCAGGTTAACCCTAGTACCGGGTCAAATCTAGTTCAACCGGGAATTAACACTGTTACCGGTGGCATTTTATATTACGATCCAAATAAAGATCGTGAAGAATTGGCAAAAATGGTTATTTTTATGCGCTTACCCTATAGTTTTCCTTCTAACCCTCACTTTGTGCATTATATTAGAAAAGTTTTTAATCCTACTTATATTTGAAAAGTTTTTAATCCTACTTATAAACAATTTATAATGCTTATCAACTTGCCTTAGATAATGCTAGACCAAATGTTCCAACTCCTACTTCGTCTAGTTCGCAATCATCTAAAAGAACCGCAGGCCTAAAAGCACTTAGTTCTTGGACGGGGTTCAGGGGTTCTCAAGGTGATAATATTAGTGATAGTTCACAACTAAATGAGCTTCACGTTTATTTGTCGCAGGGACTTGAATCAGAGAATCCCGACGGCTCCTTTGATGTTTTGGTATGGTGGAAGGACAAAGAAAAACACTATTCGGTTTTTTCAAGGATGGCTCCAGATATTTTAAGTATTCAAGCTTCAACAGTGGCATCGGAGAGCGCTTTCAGTCAAGCGAGACTTCAAATCGGTGATCATAGAGCGTCTATGAGGGAAAGCTTGGAAAAATCAGTTCTCTTCAGAGATTGGATCCGTTCGGAAAGAAGAAATTTTGGACTTGCTGAATCACAACCGCAGATAGACGAAGCTTATGAAGAAATGCTAGCGGAACTCCCGGAAGGGGTGATGAACAAGCTTCTTTTCCGCCACCACCAACGGAAATTCCTCCGAACCTTGAAGGATTTATGAAATTTGTTAGAGATAATATGTAGACTAATATGTAACTTGTATTTTGGCACATCTTCATTAGTTTTTTTTTCTTTTAATGGTGGTATTAGCACCTTGTTGTGCTCATTTCATTGGGGGGAGGAAGACTAAGAAAGATATTGCCATTTTTTGTTAATGTCGTAATAATAAAAATTATAAGGCATTCCCTTGAATATTTCTTTACAATTTTTTTGTGTTTAAATTTGTTAGAAGATTTAAGTCACAATTATATAATATAATTTACAAGAAATTATCTTAGATTAAAAAAAAAATTCAAAAAAAAATAGCCCGGAACACTTAGTCCCGTTTAGTCCCGTGGACCCGGCCCACTTAGCCCGGGCCCATGTGGGCAGGTTCCACCCTCCAGGACCGTTAAGCCCGGGACCGCTTGGGCCCGGCCTGCCAGAGCCCGGGACCATTTGGCCCGGCCCGTTTAGCCCATTTAGGCCCGGGCCCGGACCACATAACAGCCTTAGGCCCGCCCCAGCCCGCGGCCCTCTTAGGGCTGGGTTGGGCTGGCCAATTTAAAGCCCATTCATATGGCGGGCCAGTCCGTCCTAGCCCACCAAATTTAAAAGCCAACGAGGCTTGGGCTTGGCTGGGCTCGGCTGACCCGTTTTGACAGCTCTAATTTCAACTATACCCATTGGAAAAGGTCCCTTTTACTTTTTATATATACTAGTCTTAGTATACATGCGATGCACGTGCATCTAACGTCGATAAAAAAGAAAATGTAAATTAAGTTTAAAATATGTGCCTAGCGTCAATCAGTAAAGACCATAAAAAAGAGTTTTACAATGACTACATTAAGAAAATATTTTACAATAAGCAACATAATATATTGAAAAATATAAGGAGTTATCATTTGTTGAAATGAATACAAAATAATAATAATAATAATACTATAATAATAATAATAATAATAATAATAATAATAATAATAACAACAACAACAACAACAATTTATCTTGTATTGTTTCATCCTTGTTGCGTACAGTTTGCATTTCTATCAATTTGACATTTAATATTATATTATAACTGATTTATATGATAAATTTCAAAAAAGATGACTTTTTTTTTTTTTGGAAAATTAGTTAATTCAAAGATTTTTTTGGTTAATTGATTCAAGGATTTAATAATTTGTTCTTAACATTAAAGAAATAATTTATTCTTGTTGATTCAAATCTTAATATTAGCCCTCCCAAATTTTAAATTAAAAAAATAAAAACAAGGACTACTAAACTAATACTTGTAAACATTAAAAGAAGACACGTAAAACTGTTAAATCTAAATGTAGTTGATATGAAGGACCACTAAAATTGGAAGAAAATTGAAAATACTGGAATTAAATGATACGATTTTTCATATCAAAATTTTAAATATTAGAGAATAATTAAATAATTATTTTAAATATTAGAGAAATAATTAAATAACTATTCCTATGTATTTTAAAAATAACTTAACTTACTATATTGTCTAATGGAAACATCTTTTACCGGATAAAGAGAAGAAGCTTACCTTAACGCATAAAAAGTAGGAATTTGTAACTTCTAAGCTTCTTCAGAAATCATAATCATTCTTCGTAGAAATCTTTGGCATGTCATAAACTGTTAATATTAAGTATGTCAGAATAAGCGAAAAGGAATTAAAATCATACAATAAAACAACACTCAATTACTTAGTTTTCATATTATGTGTGTCCTTGCCAGTGACGAAGCCAGGAATTTCATCTAAGGTGTTCAAACTTGAAAGAAGTTAAAAAAAAAACTCTGATAAAGGGTGTTCAATAAATATTATATACCACTAAAATTTAATATTTTACCTATATACACCGTGTAATTTTTCGATAAAGGGAGCTATGTAGCTTCGCCCCTGTCCTTGCTCCAAATACTCAAATTGAAGTAGCACCGGAGAAGGACCACTCTCAACTTCATCATCGACAAACTCATGGCAGATAAATCGTTGGATGATAAGTACATACGCTATGTACCTTTGAACGAAATACTGGAATAAATTCTAAAATTTAATATTGATTCACCTTCTCCTTATTCTAAATCTAAATTAGGTTGAACTGACCAACCATAATATAAACCCTAGTGTTCAGGGAGAATAAAGAGTTTTTAACCTCTTTAATAGCTATATTAATAGTAAGAAGTTTTCTACCTATGTTCTCGTATTCTTTTTTTTTTTTGTTTGAACCTATACAACTTTAACTCTCTTTCATAGGGATATTATATAATAAATTTCCTGTTATAATACCCTATAATTTTTTTCCTTTTTAATCTATGAAAATCACTCTTTGTATGGGATATTAATTAACTTTTTGAGGAAAGTTTCTCACTTATTCTATTCTTCTTTTCCTTTTGTCCTACGACATATTTTTTTTTTTGCCTATTTTTTTTTTATTGGCATTTACAATTATATCCCGCTTAGAGTGCATTTAACGAAGGGTATATATATATATATATATTCCATCACCTTATTTGTTATCTCATTTATGAAATTTCCTTTCCGTATTGCATCTAATATTGCTGATCACGCTTAAAATTATGGAAAGGGATATTTGCATGTGATTCTTGGAGAGAAAGAATCTTTATTTATTTGAATTTTTAATTTTTGTACGTGCTTGACTAATTTTGGTAAATCTATGACTAATAGTGAAAGTTGGTAAGTAAGGACTTATTTGGGATATTTCCGTAAGATTCCCTATATAATACAACATGGTCCAACATAAGTGGTAAGACATAGTAAAAATAGCACAGTCTAGTCAGTTTTCGGACTAGTCATTCAAAAATAGTCAGCGTTTACCAAGTCAATGAAAAATAGCCACTATTTTGCTGTAACAGAGACCGGTCCAACATAATATACTGGAGTTCGGTGCACCTGTATATGAACTTCCAGCATATTATGCTGGAACTCCAACACACGGAAAGTTCCAGCATAATATACTGGAGATTCGAGCACTTGTGTATGAACTTCCAGCATATTATACTGGACCGATATACTTTGCTGGAACTCCAGTATATTATGCTAGAGTTCTAGTGTACTTATGTTGGAACTCCATCATGTTATGTTGGAGTTCCAGCATACTTATGCTGGAACTCCAGTATAATATGCTGGAGTTCAAGTATACTTATGCTGGAACTCCAGCATGATATACTGGCGTATTTTCGGGTTTTGAACAGTGTTTTCGCTCAGATTTATCTTTACATAAAAAGTGGCTAAATTTTGATTACTTTTGAAACTGGGCTATTTTTGAACGACCACTTGTAATTGGTTACTTTTGAATGAGATTTTTACATTCCTATGCCATATAGTAAACTATATTACCTTCCATGCTTAACTTTTAATATAATTACCTTTTATATACATAATTACCATTTATGTACCATTTTAGGAATTTAATGGTATTAATTAGTCTCCTAATTTTACTCAACCGTATATTCCCACTCCCCCTAAGTTTCTCACTCCAAATCCCACCACCTCACTCACGTATCAAACCACTCCCCACGATTTCCTCTTCAATCACCCACGATTTCCTCTTCTAAAACCAGCGAAAAACTGGAAGACCTCCATTAACGCTTATTCTCAAGCTCTTTCTTCTAAAATCAGTCAAAATTTTAACTATTCTTCAAAGTTTATTCACCCATTAACGACCAGCTTCAAAAATTTTCAATGAAGAAGAACAAAGCTTCCAAAAAAAGCCCTAAAAAGGTTAAAGAAGCAGATGTTCCTTCTTTCGATTTGGGTGTTTTATCACCACATTCACCGAAAAAGCATGAAAAATCTGCTCATGCAAATGAAGAGAAGAAGCATAGGCTTTCCCCTCGTCAAGCTAGGGCAGAAGCTAGAACTAAACAAAAACATGATTTTGATGCTGGTGAATCTTCCGGGCAAATTAATTCAGCGAAAAGGAAAGGCAAAGAGATAGTTTTCCGAATATGTTTAAACTTATAGATGTATTGTAAAAAATTTGTTAAACTTATAGATGTATTGTAAAAAATTTGTAGTTAGTTTGTTTTTTCTTTAAACTGTATTATGTAGTTGTAGATATTTTGTAGATATATTGTATGACAAATGTAGATATGTTATTTTTTAGATTGGAGCAGTGTATAATAAGAGATTGGTGCAACATCGTTGAAGCTATGGAACGCTACTGTGGGACTACGCTAGGAAGAAGCAAGAGAATGGTGCAATTAGTGAAAGTGAGGCGACTGGCAGATTAGCAAGGAAAAAAGGTGCGCCAGTTGTGAACGAGAAACCACAAGTCTGGAGGAAGAAGAATTAGCTTCAATTTTTTTTATGGAACATGTAGTTAAATTGTTTAGTTGCAGCTAGTTTTGTAGAAAGATAGTAGACAAGTTTATGAACAAGACTGTTGAAGTTTAATTGTAGCAGATTTGTGCTACAATTATTTTACCCTTTTGTTTTTTTATTTTATCCTAGTGTACTAGTTGAACTAAGTGGGGNGAAAGTAAATAGTACTTGATCTAATTATTGTTAGTGGTTAACTCCTTTTCAACTTAATTATTATGTAGTTACTCTGTCAACTCCAGATTATGTAGTTATTTTGTAGTTTTTTGGTAGACAAATTATAACGATCATTTACAACTATCGATGGGTGCTAGAGATAAAAAACAATTATGTATTATATATATAGAAATCATTCACAAACCAATCAAGCTATGAAAGTATTAACTCAATACAGAATACTAATTAAACAAAACAATTTCAAACTAACTACATTAAGAATTGAAGGTGCCTAAACTATTACACATCAACTATAATTCTCCTGAACTCATCAACAGTTTTCATAAGACTCATTCCTGTGCCTTAAAGCAGACAAAGCATGTGCACAAGGAAGTTCATCAAGCTGGAATTGCCCACAGCTACATCTCTTGTTTTTAAAACAAACAATATAGCGCTTCACACCATCTATCACTGTATGGATATGATCTGCTGAAGCCCTCACCTAAAATTACATTACAAATAAAAAACAATTCATATACAATCAGAATACAAAATATCTACAAATTATCTTTTGTCGTTTGTAGATATTTTGTAGTTAATTTGTAGAAATATTAAAATTCTGTATTTCATATTGAGCTACATATGATATGTAGTTTTATTGTAGAAATATTGTAGATAGAATGAAATTCAATACTAATATATATAGCGGATATCAAAACTGCAACTATGTTCGAATTGGTGATACTCAATTCCAAATTGAAATCACGTACTGTTATACATAGCGGATATGTTCCTAAGCTTTTGTTTTCCTTTTTCGTCTCCATGTATACACGAGCACCCATATCGTTCCTAATTTCCATTGGAGGACAATGTTCATTGACAATGTATTTGATTTCTATTATTTTTTCGGATGTATCTATCATTAGATGCTCTACTATTGTAGAATTCAATAGGATATAACTCGCATCCTCGCCGACTACAATTCCATCGACCTGAAAGTCTCTATATCTCGCATAGCTATCCAATTCCCATTCAGTTGAAGCATAATTGGGATTTTCGACATAATTGCGGTTGTTACAGAAGAATTGTAGCTAATTTAGTCGCTTTTGAATTGTGAAATCAGAAAAACCAGTGAAACAGAGTATTGTCGTAAAAACAGAGTTGTGAATTTTGGAGAGAAACGGGCGAAATTTAATAGCGAGATTTGCGTTTGATAAGATCTGGAAGAATCCTTAATATCCCAACATTCGCGCGCCTATTAAAGGAATTGTACAGCTAACAGGATTCTGTTTTTAATGATTTGTTTATATTTTGTAGAAAAACGGTTAGCAGGGCGGGTAAATTACAAACTATGGACATTTTTCGTAATATAATTTCCTATATGGTATAGGAACGAAAATTCCCCTTTTTGAATTTCTCCCTAAGACATACATATGTAATAACGTAAATCATCCTTGTTGGGCTTCTTGATTTGGTCTGGCCCAAAATCTACAGTTACCCATTTGAGACAGTGGCAGCGGCCCAGCCCAATCCCAATGTCATATAAGCCTCGTGCTCCATTAAAAGATCGTTCCCCTTACCAACTGCCGCATGGAATCGAGCGGTAGACTGGATTCTTTAACGGGGAAAAGACAGTGCAATACGCATGAACATGACGCAATTAGCTATCGCCGACGCCATGATTACATACTATCCTACGCCAGGGGTGCGCCATGTTCTCACGAACTCAAGAAGGAATTCAATTATCCACAACTCCGCATTCCCCAACAAACTAGCTTCAGAGAGAAAATAAAAATGCGTAGTTTTATCGTCATTGCTGGCGCATGATAGCCTTCAACCGCTGTATAAAAGAACCTTTCAAATAAATCGCTTATTCACAGTCTGTTTACAGCTTCACCGCTTCGCCAAAACCTTCACTTTCAGACTTCGAAATTCTGTAAAGTAAATTAATTTTTGAGTTGCATATCAGAACCTGAAAGATTCTTAGATTATGAATTCGTTCATTATATGCAATTTAAAAGTTTCAATTAAGTGATTGTTTAGTGATTTTAATAGTTTAGAATCAATTGTCTTTTGTTAGAATGGGGAAGAAGAGAGTGTTGTTGCCCGCGAGTGAAGTTGATGTGACTGCTGTCAAGTATACGCCTCAAAGAATTCAAGGTTCTCCTTCCGTAAATCCTACTTGATTAATTTACTTTTTTAAGCAAAAAGTCAACAGTTAGATATTCCGAAATACACAAAAAAATAAAATTAAAAATCATAAGTTGAAATTCTTCCTCATCAAAATGGCGAAGAATGAATTTTAAATTGTTTGTTAAAGTTCATTATGGGACAGAGGGGACGAAGTACTTTTATCACAAATCTCTCGTATTGTTATTGCGAATTTTCACTTACTGGTGATGAAAAAATCATCCTGTGAATTTGCACGCTATGGACTTGCAGGTCCACATCTGACTGGATTTTGGTTGAAGCTATTTGTAATGTTGGCTGAAGCACCAATTATTGGTTCAATGATCATGATTCTCTTCAAGAACAAGAACCGAGAAACCGAGGTATGATTCTTAATGTATCCAGTTTTATTTTCTTTTTTCTGTTGTGAAAATTCATGTCAAGTGATGTCATATTCTAGATAGCTAAAAAGGGCAAGTTTTCATGATTGACAGATGTTGAAGAATACTGTCATACCAGAGGATCCCATGTTTAAACCTGAATTTCCTCCTCAAGGTTAGTTCCCGTTATCATTCTTTCTTCAGTAATCTTGAAACTTTTTCTCTCTACATTGTCTACACTCCTGTTCATCTTCTCAAAAGTGTGAATTTTTGCACACTCATCTATCCTTGGCTTACGAGTAGACCATCATAATGATCTGCTTGACTTGGTCAATAGGCTTATCTTTTGTTCTGGGACCTTTTGTTTTCCCTTCCTTGTAAGAGACGTCTATTTGGATGAGGGGTGGAGGAGAAGCGGGTTGATAATATGTGGTGGTAGGCGTTTCTCTCTGGAGTAACGAAGAAGATAACAGGACAAAAGCATATAATAGGGTCCTAAGTTAGAAATTTTGTTTTTGATAAAACCAATGCTCACTAATCCATTTTGTATGGCTTGTGAATTAGAGTCAGAACCTGCTGTTGTTTGCCTGGAAGAAGATGGAAAACCTGAAGAACGCGTTGAGTTAGCCTTGCAGTGTCTTCCAGATTACAATCCAGGCTGTATTCAGATTGCTGATTCAAGCGCACCATTCCGCTATTGGAAGATTCGTGATTATGCATATGCTTACAGATCTAAGCTTACAACTCCATCTCAGGTAAGTCATTGTTTTCCCTGTTTTCATGCTTTCAGTATAGATGTATTATTAGGATAAGATTATATATACATTTGTGTCATAGGTAGCAGAGCACTTCATCTCAGCTATAGAAGAGTTTAACAATAAGAATCCGCTGACACCGCTATTGATTTCTTATGATCCTGGTGAAGTCAGAAGCCAAGCTGCTGCTTCCACACAAAGATTTAAAGAAGGTATTCGTGTCATTGTATTTCAAAAACATGTCATGCCAGCTATCTATTTGACTTTATTCATGTCGCGACCCAAGTTCTCCCTCCATGAACTGTCGTGACGGCACCTAGTCTCTACGACTAGGTAAGCCTAACAATTAGCGGAAAAAGAATTAAAAGTACAAAACTAGCCAACTAACAGGGAAATATAAATAAAGTGTTCAGAATGCCACTCAACATATACAAAAATAACACTCTCGACTGAACATAGCACTCCCAAAACCGGGAATCTCATGAATCACAAGCTAAAGAAAAATACATAATGTTTCTAACTCCAGAAGTCTAATAACAAGGAAGATACAGGAAAAAGCCTATAACTGAAGGGAGAATAGAAAGGGACTTCTAGGTTTGCGGACGCGGCAGATATGCCTCGAAGTCTCTGAATCGCCTCGGCTCACGGATAGTATGGCTGAGCAGAAGAACCTGGATCTGCACACGAAAAGCATGTGCAGGAAAGGGCATGAGTACACCACAGCGGTACCCAGTAAGTGCCAAGCCTCACCTCGGTCGAGTAGTGACGAGGAAGGTCAGTGCCTTACCGGTCATATATATATAAAACAAGGTAAAACAGTAAGAAATTAACAGTATAATTGAAATACTAATAGTCAATAAAGATGAAATCACAGAAAGAAATAACCCAGTACACAGAGATATCAATAGGGGATCTCCCAGGATAACGTCCCGTAGTCCCAAACGTAAATGTGCAGAGGATCTCCTGGGATACCGTCCCGTAGTCCAAATCGTAAATGTGCAGGGGATCTCCCGGAATACCGATCCGTAGTCCCAAAATAAATATCCAATACAGGGGATCTCCCGGGATACCGTCCCGTAGTCCCAAAGTAAACAGTCTCAACAAGGAAATTTATGGTTCCATACAAGTTCGTATCAAGAAAACAGGAAATTCTACCCTAAACATGCTACACAGAATTCAAGTAAAACAGTTAAAGCAGTTAAGACAGTTAAGTCACGTAAGCATGCTTTCCTAAGCTAAACAGGAGGCTTCAAATACTAGTATTGTTCAATTAAAGGAAAAGCACAGATATTTACTTAATGAAAACGGGGTTTTCAACAATTAGCACGTGTACGCACTCGTCACCTCACGTACACGGCATTCATATAACAACAGTACCCAAAAATCCTAAGGGGAGTTCCCCCACACAAGGTTAGGCAAGCCACTTACCTCAAACCAAGCTCAAATCAATTCGAAATCACGCTCTTGCCACGAGTATCCAACTCCGAGTGACCAAATCTAATCAAATCAATTTCATAATGTAAATATAACTACAAATAACTAATTTAGCTAATGAAATCGAAGCTAAGGCAAGAAAATAGAAAAACGCCCAAAAATCCTCTCCGGGCCCACGTCTCGGAATCGGGTAAAAGTCACAAATTATGAACACCCATTCACTCACGAGTCTAACCATACCAAATTCACTCAAATCCAATACCAAAATCTCGATCAAAATTCCAAAATTCGGCCTAAGAACTTTTCTCAATTTTTCCCAATTTTTTTCACCCCAAATCCGAAATTAAATGATGAAATTAAGCTTAGATTAATGCGATATAATCAAAAAGGAGTTAGGAATCATTACCCACAAACTTCCTCCGAAAATCTCTCCAAATTTCGCCTCCTACCGAGCTCTCAATCCAATTTTTGAGTTATGAACTCAAACCCTCGATTTTGGAATTTAAATTCTGCCCAGATGCGTTCTTCTTCGCGAACGCGAGACTACTATTGCGAACGCGATGAACGAAAATCTCACTGGCCCAATTCCTATTGCGCGAACGCGAGGACCATGTCGCGAACGCGTAGCTTACACTGGCGGACCCTTCGCGAACGCGTAGCTTACACTGGCGGTTCCTTCGCGAACGCGAGGACCAGGTCGCGAACGCGTAGGCTAAAGGATTTACACCTTCACGAACGCGGGAGCATCATCGCGAATGCGAAGTACAACTTAGCTGCCTCTCCCGGATGCTCTTTGCGAACGCGAGACCCCCTCGCGACCACGATGAAGGATTTCTCTGCAACAAAACACCAGAAAATCTGCCACTTCTCTAAGTCCAAAAATGACCCGTTGAGCATCCGTAACACACCCGAGGCCCCCGGGACCTCAACCAAACATACCAACCAATCCTAAAACACCATACGAACTTAGTCGAGCCCTCAAATCACATCAAACAACGCTAAAATCACGAATCACTCTCCAATCCAAACCGAATGAACTTGAAATTTCAAAATTCTATAACAGATGCCGAAACCCTACCAAATCACGTACGATTGACCCCAAATTTTGAACACAAGTCACATTCAACACTACGGACCTATCCCAACTTTCGGAATCGGATTCCGACCCCGATATCAAAATTTCACTATCGATCCGGAAACTTCAAAAATTCAACTTTTGGCATTTCAAGCCTAAATAAGATGCGGACCTTCAAAACACAATCCGGACACGCCCCTAAGCCCAAAATCATCCAACGGAGCTAACGGAATCGACGGAATTCCATTCCGGAGCCGTCTTCACACGGCTCCGACTACGGTCCAAATTCTATAGCTTAAGCTCTCATTTAGGGACTAAGTATCCCAAAACACTCCGAAACTCAAAACGAATCATCCCGGCAAATCACAATAGCAGAAATAAACACGGGGGAAGCAGTTAATAGTGGATCGGGATGTTAATTCTCAAAACGACCGGCCGGGTCGTTACAATTCAGTTCCATTTCTTAGCTGTTGTGTTTGTGCAGGAAGTGAATTATCAATACTGGATGGTATATTTATGGCTGTTAAGGATGACATTGATTGCTGTCCACATCCATCAAAAGGTATGTACTCTAGCTCTAGTCACCAAAGCATAGTTCTTTGCCAGATCTAGTTGCATTCTTAATGACAAACAGGTGGAACAACTTGGTTTCACGAGGTTCATGAAGTGAAGAAGGATGCTGTCTGCGTCTCAAGATTACAAAGTTGTGGTGCAGTTTTGGTTGGGAAGACAAATATGCATGAATTGGGCCTTGGAACAACTGGAAATAATGCGAACTTTGGGTGAGTTTAACTTACAAGCCGTAAACAATAGACAAGAAATGCTCGCAGTTCATACCAAGTAACCCGTGATACTAAAGCTCGCTAAAAATTTAATTAACTTAAGTCACACATTTGTCAATATTAAATTAAGTAGCAAATCTGGGGAAAATTTGCCATGAAGAGCAACCGTAAAGATTCCATAGAACTGTTTCATTTTGAATTGGGTTAACTTAATTATTGCTATGCACGTGAACTCTGACAATATTACACTATTTACTTTCCACTCTGTTTAGGAATGTTTTTTCTTTTGTTATAAACAACAGTATGGGTGAGTGGATTTGTTTATATGACAGGACAACCAGGAATCCACATGCTCCAGATAGGTACACGGGCGGGTCTTCCTCAGGTTCTGCAGCTATTGTAGCTTCTGGATTGTGTTCTGCTGCACTGGGAACAGATGGAGGAGGTTGTCTATGATACCATGTAGCTCATGAATCATCTTATGAGATCTATATATGTTATGTTTGCTAAAGTTCATTTTCATGTAAAAGGACAGGTTCAATTCGGATTCCTTCTTCCCTTTGTGGTGTGGTGGGATTGAAGACAACATATGGAAGGACTGACATGAAAGGGTGAGCTCCTATTATGTAGGAGTTCTTAATTTATACAGCTGCATTCTGACTATTAGCAGGTCATCCCCTGAAGATCATCTTACAGTGAAGCCATGAAAGAGGGT
>NW_017672923.1:42761-75571 GCF_001879085.1 Nicotiana attenuata
GGGGGGCTATTAATATCCTTTCTATCTTATCTTCCCTGTTTTTATGCTCGTACTATTGTGCACATCCAATCTAAGAATCATACTATAACACCATGAAGTGAACCCTGAAATACCTTCCATCACTAATATCTTCGTGTACTTTTATGCTTATGCACGTCTCTTCTTTCAGTTTCTTGGTTCATAGATGAACACACAAGTAACTATGTATTTCTAGGTCGAGGTTCATCGCTCTGTGTGACAAAGGACAGAGTCTGAATCATTAGTGTTGGTCTCCCCTTTTGGGTTTCTGCAAGTTGTGCATTTCAGTCTAAGCTGTTCTGAGTCACCATAAGTAGAAGCAATGCTTACCAAGGTATATAGTAAAAAAAAATTGTGCTTTCATGGATAAGCTTCTGTTCCAACCTATTAAACCGGAATGAGTATATTTAGAAATAGGTTACTTTGTTAACGGACATAAACCAAAATTGCAGAGAATGGATAAGAGGAAGTCATTATCAATTTTTCTTTTTTACTAGTAAGCTGTTGAGATCTATTTAAACATGGTGCTTGACATATTCTCTTGATTGAAAAAATTGAATTCAGGGTTATAATAGAATTTAGGTGACTAGAGGTTCGTATTTGTCTTAGTTGAAGCTCAGAACAGGTCATACTACAGAGTTGGTGAATAAAATGTTCATGCCATCATAAATTTTCATGGTAAAATGCTCTTCAGCTCCACATAGATGTTTTCCCTATATCGGAAAATACTTCTCTTCTCTGGAACAGAGGGAATTGTGAAAGCTTGTGGACTGAGATTATATATGAAACATAGGTGGGGAGGGGGGGTACATGTATTTGATTGTTATTTTTGAAGAATTTACTAAGCTGTCCTGTATCTTCTGAGTATAAGTTTTGTTGAAGTCCCGCACCCAAGGGTGTGGACTAGGGGTCAATGAAGTGGGCTGAAAACCATGTGAGACTAGGGTTCAAATTCCAGCAAAGGTATAAAAAGCTAGGTCATTTCTTTCCATATGTCTTGATGAGCAGAGTTATCCGTGTGAGATGGGAGGTAGCAGGTACCCGGTGGAGTAGTTGAGGTGCGTGCAAGTTGGCCCCAACACCATCATTATAAACTAAAAAAAAAGTTTTGCTGAAATTCCTATTATGGAAAGATGAATATTATACTGTTTTGCCCAATTGTAGTGACCATATGTGCTAATTTATTGTTTTTTGTCACCTTAATCGTAAATCTGCTATGTGCAGAATTGTTATTTTCTCTTTACTTTGTAAGTCCTAAATAGGTCACTTCTTAATCTCATCAGTTTTTTTTTGCCAGGTTGCTATATCGTGGTGGAACAGTGGCAATTGTTGGTTCTATCACAGCAACTGTTGAGGATGCCATACTGGTGTAAGTAATTCACGGGTTTGAATGTCCTAGAGTGTACTTAATTCTTCTAAGTGCAGCACTAGTAGTTCTGTAAATGGATGCAATAATAACGCAAGACAGCTTGGACCATCACTACTGAGGAAGAATGTGCAATCACATAGCTTGTGAAAATAACTCGTCAAAGTACTTGAGTTCATATTATATGCCTGTAAATTGCTATTATCAGCAGAAGTTTGAATCGTCTTGCTCTCTCTATTTCTCCGTATATCAGATTTATTTTGCTTAAACTACTCTTTTCAAAAATATTAGAGGGTTCTTTTTACTTTATCTTGGGGATGGGGGAGAGTGCGTTTCCTGTTCTATTTACACTTTTTTTTTTTGATTTGCACCGGGTGTCCGAGTCTCTAAGAGCCCCGACTAATCCCACGGGTGCACAGGCCCTCGGCAAGGAGTTTCCCGCAAGTGCACCACGGTTAATTCAGGTTTTACCCAGTCCGATGGCCCTCAGAAATTGTTTGCACCCAGTGGGTTTCGAACTTGAGACCTTGAAAGGGAGCAAACCCCAAGGCTCAAGTCTATTGCCACCGGGCCAACCCCTGAGGGTTCTGTTCTATTTACACTTTGAGAGATGAAAGTAGTAAACATACAAGTCTTAATCCTGCTTCCAATTATGTGAGTTCATTAATAAATCAATCAATCAACAACACCTTAATCCCAAATTAATTGGGAGTTATGTGTGTTCATAACTTCATATAAAAGAATAGTGCGAGTTAATATAAATGGAACCGTAAAAAAAAGCTTTACAAAGCATTACTGATAAGTTATAATGACGAATAAAAATAAGCGTTGAACTGTTTTGAGATTCCTCATATTTTGTCCCCTAGTGCTTGTGCATGACGCAGCCAAACTGCTGATACTAAACTCAAATTCTTGAACACTAGCTGCACGAAAAACTTACCCTTGATGAAATTAGTTTTATTGCTTATGACTTACTAGATATGTTGCTCTACTTTTTGCCTTAAATGTTGTGTATCTTACTACCAGGTATGCTGCAATTTTAGGATCCTCTCCTGCTGAGAGAGTTTCTTTGAAACCGGTAATTACCCAATAATATTGCATATGTGCTCGCTATCATAATCTTAATTTAGTATGATACATCTTTTTTTCATTTATTCCTCTATTTCCTAAAAATGTTACAGAACACAAAGTGATTTTATGGATAAGCATGCTCCTCCAAAGGCAGTTGATTGACCATCCTCTTTAGTTTCTCCAGAATCTTAAAAACCCACAAGAAATCTGACGAGAAGATTTGATATACAACTTCTTAGTGTTGGGAACCCTGGTAGTATGTAAACCTTAAGACTAAGGCTTCTCGAGTGATATTGGCTCGGTCTTTTCCGGCCTCTGGATGAATTCTGCAGATAGAAATACTGAAGTTGTGCAACTCCTGTAATAGCCTGGTCTACATGGACCACAATATTGAAGAAAGAAACTTCTAGCTTATGTAGTAGGACCTAAACATCAGCTCTCAAAAGTAGAAGAAAATAGGATGATTTGTAACACTTTTTTTCTTGTTTAGATCATCTAGGGAGCATTGTACTTCTTATTTGGACTATTCTGGAGGACACAGTAATTTTCACCTTATGAGTTTCAGAGCTGAGTTGTACATATGCCTATTCCATTAAAGTCCTTTCCTTACTATGTTTCAGGCTCTCCCTTGTTTACCAAATTTAACTTCATGTGAGAGCTGGTACGCTGTAGGATCACTGCGCCTGGGGAAGTATACTGAGGTAATTGCTATTCTGGTTGAGAAGCGTCTGAAATGTAACTTTCTTGTAACAGTTCAATAGTTTCTTGACTTCCTCCTGCAGTGGTTCAATGATGTTTTCTCAACTGAAATATCTGATAAGTGTGAGGATATTCTTAATCGGCTATCGGAAAAACATGGTTGCGAAGTAAGTGTATTGCCCATGTCCAGTTCTTTGGTTCTGTCAAGGGATTGTGATTGTTCATCTGCCATCTTGCTTGCTTAGAGTTAGGGGTCTTATGAGCATCAATTTTGTGACTAACTATTTTCTTTCTTTCTATCTTTTTACCATTTTTATTTTTGTTAAATTATTTTGCCTTTCTTCCCTCAATTTGAAGACGATAGAGGTTGTAATCCCAGAGTTGCCTGAGATGCGCACTGCACATATTGTTTCTGTTGGCTCTGAAGCACTATCTGGGCTGAATCCTGACTTTGAGGATGGGTATGTCTCATTACCTTATTGAGCAGGTCTTCCATGTGCTTGAGATGGCTTGTTTGGGCCAGTACATGACATGATAACATTATTCATATTCTTCTTGATGAACACCTTGCAGCTTTGCACTTGTAGAATAATCTGTTTTCGACCTGATTTCCAGGAAATCAGCAAGATTAACATATGATACTCGGATAAATCTGGCACTTTTTCGAACATTTACAGCGTCGGATTATGTTGCTGCTCAGTGTCTTAGGTGAGGCATTATTTTGTCAAATTCTGAATTTGATCTGCTTTGCAAATACACTGGCATCTAAAAGGATATTTGAACTAAGATGTGCGTAGTTTGATCATTTGTTACTTGTTTTGGAAGTCTAAGACAATGGTATTCTGTACTTATGATAAGCGGTTGCATAAATAAAGAGAAAAATCTTGTCAATGACACAAGATCGTCCTCATCACCTTTGCTTGCTTGTATCTGGCGAGAATGAAATTAAATCTTTTGGGTGTACCTTTTTCGATTCATAGTTTGGTTGCTGCTCATAAATTTGCTCAAGAAATATTGAAATCTCTTTTATGTAAGAAAGCGACAATTAGTCTTCTTCTTCTTTTTCCACTCTGTCTGGGCTTAATACTACGTGCTAAATCATCTAAATAGATTTTATTTCAAAAGAACATAGGTAGGATAAATAAGAAAAAGAAAAGCCTTAAGTCTATGCGCTACACTTTTTGGTTGCTAGTGCTCTCTGATTTTGTTTATCCTCTTGTTTCTTATACTAATGAAAGCATGCAGTCCTATAATTCTGGTATTTTATTCAACTAGCAATCAGGGTAGAAGTGCATTCGCTTCTGATATAGGCAATATGAAAAGTTTTTAAGTACTATAAGTTTTTGGATATAATCTCTCTAATTATTCAGGCGAAGGTTAATGTATTACCACATGGAAATATTCAAGAAGGTGGATATCATTGTGACACCTACTACTGGGTATGTATTCACATTCCTGTCTTTGTGTGATAGTGCATAAGTTTTTTTATCATTTTCTTGGTTAAGCACTGCTATTTTCATCTAAATGTCATCTGTGTGCATTTTGGGTATGTATTTACATTCCTGTCTTTATGTGCATGCGCCTAATTTGCAAGTGCTTCTTTTAGTTTCACGATATTTTTCTTTTTTTCTTTTTTCATTATCTGGAGGAAGGATATACACTTGTGAATAGCACGATCCCTCACCATTCCAATTAAATTATTGAATTTGGTCAGTGATGAAGCATGAATAGGATTTTGTTTTCACTGGAACAGCGAGAAGGTGATAGTTGGAGATTGATTACTTTGTTGATGTCAAATCTAGATCAAACCTCTAAAATGTTTTGTATACGCATAAAAGTTAATGTCTTTGAACAATATACATATATGTGAAATCAGCAGGTCTGTTAATTATTTGCTGCTGCTGGAATATGAATATATATGAAACCGTCTTTAACTAACAATTGTTTTCCCGGTTCTTCAGCATGACAGCACCCATAATATCACCAAGTGCTCTTAAAGTTGGAGAGACCAATTTGCACGTTTCAGGTATATATTTCGTTATGATGCACTGGTTCATGCTAACTGAGACTGAATAGATTGATCTATTAGAGCTATAGAGTGGTGGCACACACTATTTTTTTTTCTTCTGACTGTTAAACTCCAGACCCCCAAACCTCCCCTCCTCCCCCGGACAGCAGTGGTTTATCCTACTTTTCCCTTGGCGGTTCGAACTCTAAACCTTTTGGTTGGAGTGAAGTAATCTTACAACTGGATAACTTCTCATGTCCTTGCATGTACTGATATAAGAAGGATGATCCTCTTTTTAAGATATTCTTAACTGTGGTACCTGTGTGAATTTCTTGAAATACAGTTAGTTGCTAATTTCTTCTTCTTTTGTTTAATAAAAAGTTTATTCCTTTATATAGGTGTACTACTTTACAATCTTATGTTGGTTCTTGCTCTCACACTCTCTTCCAGGAAATCTTATGCGGTTCGTATTAGCAGGAAATCTTCTGGGCTTTCCTGCAATTTCTGTGCCTGTAAGCATAGCATCTTTCTCCTTTGTACTTGAAATTTAGACTAACTAAAGATTCCGAAAAATTAACTCGATGGAATAGAAAGAACATTGTCTGAGGCATACTAAATTTCGTACCCAGTCTGGATACCCTTTACATTTAAAAATTACAATATTATCTGCTCTTAGTTTACTTGGTTTAATGGGTACCACAAATGGAAAAGTGTGTAAACCCCTTATCAAAATCAATTAAAAAGGTAGAAACATATCCCCAGAGATTGTTAACGTCATAAAGATGAATTAGCAATTAAATTCTTTTCTTTTATAGTGAAAAGGACTCATTTCATAAGTCCTAAGAATTTGAAACATGACATATTCAAATGGCTCTGTTTCTGGTTTTAAGGTGGCGTAGTGCAGTTCTACATAGATAATCTTGTTTAGTGTGGGATCCTGCCAAGAAAACCTTTCTGATGTTGGACAGGTTAGGAGTTACTAGCCTACACCTAGTCAATGGATGAAGAGCAAAACTATGCAGAATTTGAATTTGTTTTTTGTCCTGGAAGAATGCTAATTTTAAACTGGAAATAAAAATTGCATTAGAAGAGCTCGTACATTTACCTTTTCCAAAACTCAAACCGTAAATACAACAACAACAACAAAAAACCAGTGTAATCCCACTAATGGGGTCCGGGGAGAGTAGAATGTACGCAAACCTTACCCCTTTCTAAAGAAGGTAGAGAGGCTGTTTTCGGAACACCCTCGGCTCGAGAAAGATAGAGAGTAAGGAGTAACAGCAAGCAACAACACCGACAAAGCAAACAGAAAACCGAAGCGAAAGAAACAATAAGCAATAACAGAAAATTGATAGTAAGAAAATACAAGACTAACACTGAGGAATGCATTAAAACTACCAGAACGAGCAAGGACAATGCTCGGCTACCTAGCCTACTACCTTAATTCTCGACCTTCACACCTTCTCCTATCTAGGGTAAAGAGTAATGTCCTCGGTAAGCTGGAGAATCGCCATGTCTTGCCTAGTCAGCTCTCTCCAATACTTCTTCGGCCTACCTCTATCTCTCCTTAGGCCCTCCAAGACCAACCTCTCACACCTCTTTTCTGGGGCATCTATGCTTCTCCTTTTCACATGCCCGAACCATTTAAGTCTCGCTTCCCGCATCTTGTCTTCCACATAACTTACCTTTATGTTTTAGTGGCACATCCTTATCACATAGAACACCGGAAGCGAGCGTCCATTTCGTCCACCCCGCCCCAATACGATGTGTAACATCCTCGTCAATCTCCCCGTTCCCTTGTATAATTGGCCCAAGGTACTTGAAACTATCCCTCCTAGGGATGACTTGTGAATCAAGCCTCACGTCTTCGTCCACTTCATGAGTCGCTCCACTGAACTTGCACTCCAGGTATTCTGTCTTGATCCTGCTCAACTTGAAACTTTTAGACTCCAGGGTCTGCCTCCAAACCTCTAACCTCGCGTCTTGTCTATCAGTACAATGTCATCTACAAATAACATACAACATGACCCCTCTCTTTTAATGTGGCACGTCACGCCGAGGCAAATAAAAATGGGCTGAGGGCTGACCCCTGATGCAGCCGCATCACAACTGGGAAGTCTTCCGAGTCTCCTCCCACTGTCCCCACCCAAGTCTTAGCACCATCATGCATGTTCTTAATAGCTCTAATGTATGCTACAGGAACACCTCTAGCCTCCAAACATCTCCATAGAACCTCCCTCGGGACTTTATCATAAGCCTTCTCTAAGTCGATGAACACCATATGCAAATCCCTCTTCCTCTTCCTATACTGCTCCATCAATCTCCTAACAAGATGAATAGCTTCCGTAATCGAACGTCCCGGCATTCAAACTGTAAACACAATTGTTAATCGTAGTGGTCGACGGCACGACTCGGNGTAAACACAATTGTTTAAATCTATGTTGCGCAGACTCACCAAAATGTAGCCGCACCCGTGTCGGATCCTTCAAAAATACACTACTTTTGGAGGATCCGACACGTATCCGGCCACGTTTTCGGAGAGTCCGAGCAACATAGTTTAAATTGTTCTAACGTTTTATGCTGAACCCATGGTACTTGGTAATACCTGAGGAGATTAATTTATATTAAATCATTCACCTTGTGGAAACTACTAGAGATGGCGGTGTCAATTATATCTCCAACTGTTTCATATTTTTGTTGGAATCTTGTATGCTCAGGTTGGCTATGACAAGCAAGGACTTCCTATAGGTATGCAGCTCATTGGGCGTCCATGGTGCGAAGCATCCATTTTGCGCTTGGCGGCTGCCATAGAGGTATGGCTACCCTTCCAACAAAACGAGTCACGGACCATTTTCTTGAAACAGATGACACCATATAGACCTCAATGCCACTTGGTACGTAGATCTATGTTTGGCACTGTAATAGTCGATATGTAACTTTTCAGGAAACTTGTGCTGGGCCAAAGAAGAAGCCGGTGCAGTTTTATGATATTTTGAAAGGGAACCAGTTGTGAAGTTTAGGTTCTCAATTTACATACTGATGATGGCTCTCATGCATTGGCGATTTCAGAACTCACGAAACTGTGAAGTGGTTCATTTGCTGTAATTCTGTTGTTCCTAATTAAAACATAACTATTCTTGCCAAAAAGTCTTGCTCATATGCTAAACTAGGGGCATTCTGTCATGAGGTTCCTAGTTATGTTCCTAGTTACATCTCCTAGTGACTGCAGAAACGTATCCTTCCTCTAATGTGGAAATGAGATTTCCAATTGACCTTAGTTTCACAGGGGAGCTGTCAAAGTTTGTACTCCTAGTCAAAGCTATATCAGACTACTTTGGACTTTGGAGGAAAGATTAAAAAGGAATAGGAAACCACAGCAAATAAAAATCAAGCTTTTGGGAGTAAATAATAGATAGACGATCCAATCACAACCACACTCAAGTAGGTTAATGAAGCTCTTATTGTTAATGGCAGTTTCTTCTTCTTTAATTTTTTTACAAATAAGCAAGCTAAAATACAAATTGGGGATCCCTAACCAATAATAGATTTCAGTTAATATAAAATTGTGAATATAATTTTGCTTCAGTTTCTAAGTTAAATGATTTATTTGAGCAGGAAGGTATCAAGAATTATCTAGATCTGCCTAATCCTACCCCAAAAACAAGTTATGATGATGTTGAAGCTCAAGCTGCTAAGAAGTTGCTTCATAATGGGTAAAAATATAAATATAATAATTTTTAACGGCTTAATGATTTATCCGATAAGGAAATTGAGTAATCCGTCCCCGAATCGGTAAACCGTTAATAATAAAATTTCAATTCGTTCACCAACTGTTAATCCGATAACCCGATACCGATAAGCCAATAAACTACAATGTACCACCAAAACATACAGTCATGTGGTATTGATGGGAATTGTGTAACTAGAAGAAGGAAAAAAGTAAGAAACCCCATATATATATATCCGTTAAGAAATAATAAATGAAGTGCATAATTTACCATGATACCCATATTAATTGATGCATATTTTTAATGGATTGCAAAAAATGATTTGAAATGAGTAATTAATACTCTGGGTATTATAGGGGGAAACAATTATCTTTCTTGATATGCTAAAAGTGACAAGTAAAAGTGAAAATCTATTTTAAAATATTGGATAAGTAAAAGTGAACAGAGATAGTATATATATGGACAAGTAAAAATGAGCAGAAGGCCTAATACTTTTCAAGAAAAAAATGGACTTTAAACCGCTTTAATTGCCAACCAAATTAGTGTTAAAATAGTACGGTATAGCCTGTTTTCGGACTGGTCATTCAAAAATAGCCAGCATTTACCAAGTCAATAAAAAATAGCCACTATTTTGCTGCAGCAGAGACCGGTCCAGCATAATATACTGGAGTTTGGTGCACCTGTGTATGAACTCCAGCATATTATGCTGGACCGGTATACTTTGCTTGCTCCAGTATAATATACTGGAGACTGGAGCATCGATGCTCCAAACTCCACTATATTATGCTGGACCGATATACTTGCTGGAACTCTAGTATATTATGCTGGAGTTCTAGTGTACTTATGCTGGAACTCCATCATATTATGCTGGAGTTCCAGCATACTTATCTTGGAACTCCAGTATAATATGCTGGAGTTCAAGTATACTTATGCCGGAACTCCAGCATAATATGCTGGCGTATTTTCCGGGTTTTGAACGGTGTTTTCGCTCAGATTTATTTTTACATGAAAAATGGCTAAATATCGATTACTTTTGAAACTGGGCTATTTTTGAACGACCAGTTATAAATCTGGCTATTTTTGAATTTCGCTGGTGCTAATTGAATGCCAATAGCATTTCGGTAGGTCTATTAATGGATGTAACGTTTGAATCAAGAGCCTAGAGTGGTAAATTAACCTCCTATTTTGACGTGAGTAATGTAATTCAATTCAATTTAACTCACCTAAAGTAGGTCAACTGTTCAAACTTTACATGCAATATAATTTATTTCAAGATTTTGATATAAAAATAATATAACTTTAGCTAATACTACTTTTTAATCAAATACTAAATATATTAACCTAATCCCGAACCAAATAGCCCCTTAGTGGGCACAAAATGTCATTATCGGTCGTAGGAAAGGTCAAACCAATAAAAACAGAAGCATATCAATATCATAGAAATGATCGTCCCTGTTATCGTTAAACTGCCGCGCCCGCGTTTTGAGATTCTTACGGAAGCCTCCAACTCTTTGAAATTCACAATTGGATAATCCAATCCAATACGATATCCATATCCTATAGGAGTATATTTCTACTATCCTACGCCTCTGTGTTTACTGTTCTCACCAATTTTCTTTGGACCAATCTAAAGTAGTACTACTCTAGTTCTTTAACCAATACAATTAAACGTGCGCCCACTGCGCACTTTATTATTAACCACTGTTCGGCGGCCGGTAACAAGCTTTCATACTTGCTGATTGCATTTTTTTAAGCTTTGTGAATTCCGACGTCTGCGAGGTGTGAAATTTGATCAGTTCTAGAAACTTCCGTAAAGATTTAAGCTTTTTGAATTTTGATTTTCTCTTTTTTTATTTTCTAAGTGATGAATGTGGTGAATTTTTGTTAGATTTAGAAATGGGGAAGAAACAAGTGATGTTACCGGCGAGTGAAGTTGATTTGACAGCGGTGAAGTACATACCGGAAAATATTCAAGGTTTAATTTCCATGTGATATTATACTAGTACTAGTATTTGATTGCCTTTTGTATTGTTTTTAGTATTGAAATGTGCAATTTTTATTTTTTTTTATCTTTTTTGTGCAGCTCCACATTTGACTGGTGCCTGGTTCAAGTTTTTCGTGAAGCTGATTGAAGCACCGGTTATTGGATCTTTGATTATGAATCACCTCAAGAATGAAAACAAAATTAATGAGGTTCAATTCGTAACTTTTTGTATTTATGTGCAATATATATATACTTCCTATTGTGAGTATACATGAAATGGTTAATTAAAGACTGAAGAATATATGTATTCATGATTGACAGATGTTGAGATACACCGTCATACCGGAGATTCCTATGTTTAAACCCGAATTTCCTCCTCAAGGTTCACTCTTGCTCTAAGATGTCCATTCTGTCTCTCGATCTATTTGAATTTAAATATTTCTGTTAGAACTTAGAAATGAAATAGAAAAACAGTTCTTTATCCTCACTCGATATTGCTGGACTTAGACTCTGGTTTTCACGTAAATGAGCTGCTTTACAAGTAATCATTAAAAGGACCAAAAGGAACGATACATAATTTAAACGGTCAATGTGTTATTTGTTGTTTCCTTTTTTTAGTTGTAAAATGTTCTCTTCATTGAAACAAATGTGACATTATGTGAATTTTCCTATGCTAGTAGGATGTAGCAATTACATGGTGGCTTAGTAGGTATGCGCAAGTTGGTCAGGACACCGCTGTTGTAAAACTGTAACTGTAAGGCAGTGCAGCAGTAACAAAATAGTGAGATCTTCCATAATCATATTGGTTATTATAAAACTTGTTAAAATTGTGTGATCTTGATGAACATTTGCATTTCTTCTTTCTTCCTAATCGTGGAAGTTGGGGCTACTCCAATTGTAAGGCAGTGCATCAGCAGTTACAAAATAGTGAGATCTTCCATAATCATATCGGTGATGATAAAACTTGTTAAAATTGATGGCATCAGCATGGATGCAGAAGATGTATATGTGCATACAAACACATGCGCGTGTGCACACACATATAGTAAGATAAAAATGTGGGACCTTTCATCAAATGTCCATGGTGACCTAGCCATGATACAGAAGTGCTGTATACTTGGCACTAATTCGGCTTGTATTTCCTGACTTTAGAGCCAGAACTTGAAGTTGTCGACCTGGAAGAAGACGGAAAGCCTGAAGAGCGAGTTGAGCTAGCCTTAAAGTGTCTTCCAGAATATGATCCATCTAGCAATTGGAGCGGTGATTCAACTGCATCATTCCGCTATTGGAAGATTCGTGATTATGCATATGCATACAGATCTAAGTTTACTACTCCATCTATGGCAAGGCACTTCTGTGGTTGCTTGGTTTTGTTTCTTTCGTATGGTCTCTAGGATTAAAGAGGTTATTCCCTGTGTTACAGGTTGCAGAGCGCTTCATCTCAGCCATTGAGGAGTTCAACAATAAGAAGCCCCCAGCACCACTGTTAATTTCTTTTGACCCAGACGAAGTGAGAAAGCAAGCTGCTGCTTCTACACAAAGATTTGAACAAGGTATTTTGATATTTACATGTTTCTAGCGCTGTACACATCGTCGAACTGTAAGTGAATAATACTCCATAATTTATATACTTGCAATCTATGCTTTGTCAGAATAATACTTTTCTGACTGGCAAATAAGCAGGGAATCCACTGTCAATCTTGGATGGGATTTTCATGGCAATCAAGGATGATATTGATTGCTATCCTCACCCTTCGAAGGGTATGTATTTTAGTTTTCATCTGCTGACCAAGCCCTATTGCCAGATTTAGTTATATACTTGATGCAAACAGGAGCAACAACATGGATGCATGAGGTTCGTGAGGTAAAGAAGGATGCTGTTTCTGTGTCGAGATTACGAAGTTGCGGTGCAATTTTGGTTGGAAAGGCAAACATGCATGAGTTGGGCATGGGTACTACTGGAAATAACGCAAACTATGGGTATGTGCTGCCTAGAAGCTACAAATGACAAAGTTAAATTGTTCTTGGTGTTCATTATATGCTCTTTTTGTAGAAAGTCTTTGTGTACGCGAAATGTTGAATTGCATTTGACCCTTTCTAAGGCAGTCCTCAGACATTTCCTTTCTTTTTTAAATGTAACACCAGCTTCATAGACTTCCTTTGCAGTATATCCTGAGGCGGGAAACTCAAGAGCTGTACATTAATTGTTGCGAACATAGTCTTCTCTACCCTATAACATTCCTGAGTTAAAAATATCTTTGTGACAGGACTACAAGAAACCCACATGATCCCGATAGGTATACAGGAGGGTCTTCCTCAGGCCCTGCAGCTATTGTGGCTTCAGGACTGTGTTCCGCTGCTTTGGGGACGGACGGAGGAGGTTGTACACCTACACCATGTCACACTCAAGAATCCACATATTCAATCTTCATAAAACCAGTATGTTTATTGATGCTTGATTTAATGTGTAAGGACAGGTTCAATTCGAATTCCTTCTTCCCTTTGTGGTGTTGTGGGCTTGAAGTCAACATATGGTCGAATTGACATGGAAGGGTGAGCTTGTCACACAGTTGTACATGTGTCTTATGATCTGCTTTTCCCCCTAACAGATCTTCCAACTGTATAGCCATTATTCCCTTTTCTCTTTTGTCAACCATCATTTTCTCTTGCATTTACGTCTGTATCTTCATTTAAGAGCATGTGGTTCATATATGCATGTGTAGACATTTGTTTAAGACCTACTTCGACCTTCTAGATGTAGTGATATAGACCATCTCAATTGGATTGATTATTTCTCCAGATCGTTGTATGAGTTAAGAGTTCGTGCTTTTTCACAATAACACTATTCCAGTATCTTGAAAGATGGTATTATGATCATCCAATCAAATGATGGTATTATGATCATATGTTATGCTGCTTTCTGTCTTGCTACATTAATATCAATTCAAATCTTTATAATTCTAGTAAGGATACTTTTTAAGAAACATTCTTTGATGTAGCATCTCATAGGTTGCTTGCCTATGTAAAAGAATGGAATATGAAACTTTATTTATCAAGAATGGTTTATAAAACTTTAGTTATCAGGGTAAAGAACTGAATATGAAACTTTAGATATCTGCATACTTTTTATTAGTGTAAACATTCAAAGAAAATATTGATATGGAGCTTGAAATTACTGCTGGCTGATCGCAAGAATTCCTGTTGGAGTGCTTAGTTTTTAAAGGACTTAACTGAACTCAGTGAAGTTCCATAAGTTGCGACTGATTTTGGTGCTTATAGGGCTTAATGCACAATTTTAGTTCGGAAAAAGCCTCCAAACATATCAGAAAAAGAATCAACACTCCAAGCGATTAACAATGACACAACAAATCCGTTGTGATTTTTCATAACTTGGAATCTCCACTAATAACTACTTGTGTATCATGAAAAACAGAAGAAAAAAGAAAGAAAGAAAGTATCCACTTGCAGCTGACTCTGGTGAACTGATTAGTGATTTCCACTTATGCTTAGTAAATTTAATAAAATCAAACCTGTTATCTCTTGTACCTTCTTATTATAAGTCAGTTTTGGGCGCATAGACATTCCTTCATGTCTTTATGGTGTTCTTAGTGGTTTCTTTTACATGTAAAGGGAGAAAAGTGTCTTTCCAGGATGGGGCAGATTCACTGTAGTACTCTTTTATTTTTCCAGGTCACTGTGTGGTGCTGGAACAGTGGAAGTAATCGGACCAATCACTGCAACAGTTGAGGACACCATACTTGTGTAAGCCGTCATAAGTTTGAATAATGGAAATATGCTTAATCTTTAACTGTAGTAATCTGCTTATTATTTGGACTACCAAATACATGAAATTTGTGTTGAAATTAGCTGGCCTACAAATCTGCTTGCCCCATCTAGTAAGCGTGATGGTAAAGGACAAACTAAATGAATCTTTATATTGAGGCAAGGAAATGAGAAAGATAGAGCTTTAAGGAGTATGCAAGTTGAAAATTCAAACTACAGATGGGGTAATGCTACACAGCTTTAAGAGTTTCTCCAACTAAAGCAATTGACTGTTAACAAACTACTACAATTTCATCATACACATCTTAATTTGTGCAGCGCACAGCATACATACACACACTGAGGAAATGGGAAAGAAAAGAAAATAGTTATAAGGTTTGATAAGGTAAAACCCGCTCCCCAATCCCCTGCTCAGAAATCAACGTGGCTCTTTTCCACTTCATTTCCTTGATGACTCGAACTCCCAATCCCAACGCTGTGGTTGGTGCTCTTGCCCCTGGAGCAACCTAACTTGTCAGGCGAAAAAGAAGACGCACTTTACACTACCATTAGGATGTAAATGACTCCTTTAAGTGCATTTCATAAACACAGCTGAATTATCAAAAGAAGATAGGAAAAACTATTTCCTTTTCCTATAGATTCAAAGAAAGTAGGAAGATTTAGATATTTTAGTCTGGTGTTGTGTTTTTGTCAAGTATGCCAGAGAACTTGTCAAGTTGAGTCTTCCTGGACTTGTTAATGTAGTTTTCATTTTCCACTGTACAAGTACTTGATTTACTAGATTTATTGATCTCACTTTTGTTTTAGATAAAATTAGAATCGAAGATTCTAGGAAATTGCAGTGATTTGATCTTATCCATTACTTATCAGGTATGCAGCAATTTTGGGATCCTCTCCTGTTTATAGAATCTCTTTGAGACCGGTAATCAGTGAATCATTAAAGAATGCTTAATTATCTTCTTTATTCTTAAACTCTGTATTTTGCTTGGCCATTCTGCTTTCGTCTTGTTTCTTTATTGTATTACTTCTTAAAGTACCTTTCCAGTAGACAGGATAACCTGAAACATCACATACAGGCTTAGAACATCTATGGACCATGCCAGGTTGCATTAATAAAGCTTTAAGAAGATGGATTGGACAATCCTCTTTCACTGGCAACAGGCAGTTCTGGAATGCTATTTCCTGTGTGCATTTTCTGGAATATTTGGCTCGAGGGGAAGGATAGTATATCAGTTGTAAAATGTAGATGTTTGAGAAGTCTTTATCTATGGAGTAGAGGAATACTGTAACTGACATAGATTCTCTGATAGACTTATTGTATTCCTTTGACATATAGAAGGAAGGCATCTTTCTTCCTTCTCTGATGTACTTTTTTGTGTACCTCCTTGGTACTTTTCACTAAAACCTTTACCTTTTCATTGAAAACATCTATGAGCTGTGTTCTTAGTTTATATCTTGCAAGAAGATTTTAGATTTTATCTAATTGAGTTTGGACATCACTGTGGATCAGAAGTTCTGTTTCTTTAATTTAATCATCTCTCTCTATTTCTTTCAGAACCTCCCTTGTGTACCTGATTTATCTTCACAACAGAGCTCACAATCTTTGGAATCACTGCGCCTTGGAAAATATACAGAGGTAAGTATACTTTTTTTTACCGAAATTTTTTTGGTTATTTCTTTTGATAAACTCATAGCAACCTACTCTTGCAGTGGTTTAATGATGTATTCTCAGTTGATATTTCTGACAAGTGTGAGAATGTTCTTAGTCGACTATCTGAAAAGCATGGATGCAAAGTAAGTCTACTTCTATTATTCCATTCTTCAAAGCTTTATCTTGGACTTTGGCACGTACATTTGCTAGCTTTTGGTTTAGGATTGCCGGAACCATTAGCATCAGTATTGTAAGTAACTATTTTCTACATGTTTGTAAAATGTTTCTGATATTTTTCTTTATCTCATGGTTGAAGACGGTAGAGATTGTAATACCAGAGTTGCATGAGATGCGGACAGCTCATATTGTTTCTATCGGGTCTGAATGTTTATGCAGCATGAATCCAGACTGTGAAGATGGGTACACACTCTAGCTTTGGATATTTTATACATCACATTGCTTCTTACTAGATCTCGATGTCTTATTCCTAAAATTGTTTCCTGATATTATCTTAATTATCTGTTTTCTACCCTTTGTCTCCAGGAAAGGACCAAGATTGACATATGATACTCGCACCAATCTGGCACTTTTCCGTTCATTTACAGCAGCAGATTATGTTGCTGCTCAGCGACTTAGGTGAGATATATTCTTTTTCAAGCTAGCTAACGAAAATCAATATAAACCTCTGGTCATGAATTTATTTCAGAATCGAACTGTGTCATGGTCTAGAATACCGTGGCATCTGAAATTACCGAAAATGTCAATACTTGTAGCTTACTGTTGGATTTTGCACTTTGTTATTTGCCAAAACTGTTAAGTTGATAACTTTGGAAACCTAAACAAGGATTTTGTTCAAAGAAGTCAGATACACTCCAAACCAAGCATATGATTGGTAAGACATATGATGGAGTAGTTAATATCCTGAAAGTAAATGTTTCATACAATCATCATGATGGGATGATGAATAATTTCTATACTGTTCACTGGTTATGTCTGTCTTTCTCTAACATACTGATCACTAGTTATGTCTGATGTTTTATGCTTTGCTTGCGCATATACTCTGTACTACTAACCCTTTCAATTAATATCATATGCATTTATATTTTCTAACAGATGTAAGAAGAAATGCAATCTTTGAGAAGTACAAATAATATGATTCAGACATAACTCTTCTCTGGGTTGTTGCAGGCGGAGGATAATGTATTTCCATTTGGAGATTTTCAAGAAGGTGGATATCATTGTGACACCTACAACCGGGTAGGCCAAGAGAAGCCTCCAAAATTTGCAGAATTATCTTTCACATCTTTCACCAAGGCTAATAGTATTCTAGTAACGTATTTTCCCACATTTTCATGTGCACGCATTTAATCACTCATCCCTAGCTTTTCAAACTATTTCCCTGTTTATTTTGTCATGCTCGTTTTTCGTTTTTCCCACTTCTTTTGGTTGGTGGGACTTCTGTACCTGAGATAATATTCTTAGCAATGAAGCGGTCACGTGACTGACTTGGTCACATAGATGCCTAAAACATTAAATGGCAAGTCAAGGATGTGTAGGAAGGAGATTGGTTCATTGATTCATGTCAATTTTGATATATGACATCCTGAGATTGTGTGCATAGGCAGTTCATAGTTCTGTATATTCCTAAAACCATCTGTGGAACTTCTTTTTCAGCATGACAGCGCCCAGAATTCCACCAAGTGCTCTTAATGTTGGGGAGACTGATTTGCAAGTTTCAGGTTTTTTCCTACACTCGATCTGTTTCAAGATATTATCAACTATAGAGCTAGTAGAAATTGTCCTGCTGTTTATCTACTATTTTCTTGGACAGCTTACTGTTTTGCAGTTACAGGTTAGATTCGTATTTATATATTCTTTTATCAGGAAATCTTATGCGGTTTATTATAGCAGCAAATCTTCTCGGACTTCCTGCAGTTTCTGTCCCTGTAAGTTATTTCTCCTCTATCCAGGGTGGTTAGTTGACCAATGGTCATTCAGGGATGGTACTCTCTTGAACCTCATGGATTGTTTCATTGGTTTACGGGAGGGGTTTGTGTGAAAATAGAAAAAAATGGTTCAAATTTGGCTTTATTCTCTCCACTTATCCCCAAAAAATGCTTTATCCTCCAGAAGCATATCAATCCATAATGTAGGATTTGAATGAGGTGAGCCTAGTTTCACCTGTTATAACAATGGTGATAATCACCATCTCATAACGAGTTGCATGCTCAGGTTGGTTATGACAAGCAAGGGCTTCCCATAGGTATCCAACTCATAGGCCGACCCTGGTGTGAAGCTTCCATTTTGCGCTTGGCTGCTGCCATTGAGGTAATTGAGAGCGATCATGATCATTCAAAGCTTGGAACAGTGATTCCTATGCAGAAATGACTGCAGTACCAACGTATTTTACTTCCTCTTTTTCAGGAAACTTGTGCTGAGCCCAAGAAGAAACCACTGCAATTTCATGACATTTTGAAAGGGAACTAGAAATCAAGCTTATGGCCTTGGAAGCTCAGGATAATGGTAACACGAGTCATGAAACGTGGATTTATTTATCCGGCTTTTGGTGATTTACAGAAACAATGAACTTGAAACTTTTGTCTTTTTCAAAATGATCTTGAAACTGACTGTACCGAGTTTGAGGTACCACATAATGAAATAATGCTGATATTTCTCCAGCAGAAGTAACGGCCACCTTCCCCTTCTATTTCGTAGTGTTCCTCTTCAGCAAGTTTTGGCTAGTATCCTCAATAGAGCCATTGGAAAAGCAAACAGAACCCAAATACCGGTGAATGTCGATATGTTTGCATGAAGACTATTAAGCTGATACGTATTCTCTGCTACGCTGGGTACTTAAATAGAAACCAATATTTGTGACATTTATTATTTACCAACAGAATAAACACTTTCTTCCCCTGCAACTTTCTCATCTGCAGCCTCATCCAATACATTAGCCCCAGAAGGCATGCGGTGAAATGAGTGCAAAACAAAGAGGTGGTGTCAGTATCAAATCTGTTACTTGCAAGCTTAAGCAAAAATCATTTGAAGAAATGGACAGTATAACTGGGGCAAACTTGCCAATATGGTTTTTAGTTGTCATCAAAACAACTATTGCAAAGAGTTCCACCAATTGGAAAAGTATAATCCATAAGATAATTCCTTAGGGGCTAAAAGAGGCAGAGAAATAGCTATTCAAGAGTATTCTCTTTTAGAGATTATTGTGAGTTCGTCAGCAATAAAAAGCAAGAGCAGGGGCAGCTTGCAACCCAGATACAAACACAATAAGTTCTGCAAACTAACACCAAATAGCTAATCATTAATGCGAAATAGCAAGTTTCGTATCTGGACAAAGGACACATAACTACTTGGAAGCAGTTTCAAATTAACAACAATAAGACAATGTTTTTATTAGTAACTGTTTAACATGACTATCTCCAAAAGGTTCCCTATTTTTTTTCTATCTCAAAAGGTTCCAGTTTCCAAATTATGTACCAACTCACTGGAGAAAGCATTTGCCAGTAAAAGGAAAAGGAAAAGCAAATTATTCTTGTTTTGTTAAAATATTGAAACAGAAGCAAGCACCGAGCGGGACAAAAAGATTAGAAAGCACTAAGCTCATTTCTTACCTCTCCCCCATGGTAAAAGCATCATTGCTTTGTCCATATATTTTGTACATTGGATTGGTTATAAGTAGTTGTTACATTGGTTTTGACATTCTCTGCTGTCAAATATTTTTGGAGTATTTTAACAATTTTTATTGTACTATGTTTTGACATAATAAAATATCTCCTCAGCTGCAAATATTTTTTATATTATAAGGTTTCAACGTAAATTTTGGTTTTCTATTCTTTTTCTTCTTGCTAGTAATTCTGGTTCCTTAGCTCTCTTCATTTGTAACAGTTGTAGAGGTACTTTGAGTATTGACAACTAGTGATATTGACCAGTCCAACCTATAAAACATGAATTTCATAATCGGAAAGTATAGTTAAAGTAATACATTAAACTAAGCATAAAGTTTAAGAAAGAAAAAAAAAAGATTTTGAAACATACGATCTACAACAAGTTATAAATATTTATTTAGTTATATATTATCTTATTAACAGTAAAATAAATAATTTTAAAGTAAATTATATTTAATATATAAACTTTCATTTCTTTATCAGACTAAAGAGTAAATACCAACAACAATAACAATATACCCAATATAATCCTAAAGAGTAAATATTATCACATAATTTAGGCGGGAGTTGGGAGTTGGGAGGGAAAAAGAAGTAGTTAAACTACAGTTTTATTTTTTTATTTTTACTTCTTACAAATAATATATCGATTAACTCCTCTTATTTGAAAGGAACCCCATATTTTGAAATGGTTCATTTATGTCACGTTTGATTCATGTTTGGGGGAGATCAGAAATGGCGTCCAAGTTTACCCCAAAGCTTTTCTCATGGCTTATTCTACCAACATTGTTACTCATTTCTCTCTACTCTTTATTTCTTCCTCTTTACACTCCCACTTCTCCAAAACCCAAAATTCCCATCTCACCCTCTTGTAATCTCTTCAAAGGCAAGTGGATCAGCGACCCGAATCGCAAACCCATTTACGATGAGTCCTGCCCGTTTCACAGGAACGCCTGGAACTGCCTCAGAAACCAAAGGGAAAACATGGGTCGGATCAATTCATGGAAATGGGTACCCGACAAGTGTGATTTGGCTCGGATCGACCCGGTTGAGTTCTTGGGTTTAATGAGGAACAAGAATATTGGGTTTATTGGAGATTCGTTGAATGAGAATTTCTTGGTTTCCTTTTTGTGTATACTAAGAGTGGCTGATTCTGGTGCAAAGAAATGGAAGAGAAAGGGGGCTTGGAGAGGAGCTTATTTTCCAAAGTTTAATGTTACCGTGGCTTATCACCGTGCTGTTTTGCTCGCGAAATATGAGTGAGTACATTGATTTTTTCTTTTACCTTGTTTATATTTTGCACTATATTTGTTGGCTTGTTGTTGTAGGCTGTGTTGTTTAGTAGCAAGTGAAAAAATATTAGGCTTTTGTTCCATTATCTTGTCAACTGACGATTTGTTACTCCCTCTATCCCAATTTATGTAACACTCCTCTTTTTAGTCTGTTTCAATTTAGTAGCAAGTGCAAAGATTAACCTTACTTGCTCATTACTGATTAAATAAGGTGGCAGCCAAAACAGCTTGACGACTCCAACCAAGATGGATTGAAGGGAATATATCGAGTAGATGTCGATATTCCAGCAGATGATTGGGCTCATATTGGTGCCTTTTATGATGTTCTAGTCTTCAACACTGGTCACTGGTAATTTCATGTGCCTTGATGTTGTTTTAGCTCATTAGCTGACATGTCTATTACTGCTTCCTTCCAAATTGAATGCCACTTTTGTTTTTTCATTTTAAGTTTTTTTTTTACATTATATGTAAGAGAATAGAATAAATTGGAAGACAGTCGGTTGTTGGGCGAAAATATTAATATCAACTACCTGCCCCTCAACCTTTGCAAACACACCACCCGCTATCGATGGAATCTTCATCCACCTTTGGATGCTAACAACCTGCCTGTACCACTAGTGAAACTTGAAAAGTTTAAAACTTTATTGAAACGCATAAAAGTCTTCTACCTATCCTCAGTGGCATCCCAAGTTAATCCTAGAAAACGAAACTATAAATTAATGTGTTACCAAAACCTAAAATTCTGCCATATTAAGTAAAAAATGTACATGTTTCTTAAGTGGGAAGTGTTATCTTACCTTTCTTCTTTTGGATATGAGTGTATCACATTAGGAAATTGAAGTGCCAATGGAGGATGAGCTAGGTCGATCAGCTGGTAATTTGTTGTGTGTAGCAATTTTGCATTGTAAATTATTCCAGTTCTGTCTGTTCGAACTTCGAAGAAAGTATTCCGTTAATCACAGCATGGGTTACGTCTACGTTTGAGAATAAACCAACTAAAAGACTACTATATGATTTTTGTCATTCTGTATACGCATAACATCTAGTTCCGGAACAATGAGGGTTACAATTTTTGGGTTCTTTAATTTTTTTGTTGTTGGGCGAAGAGGGCCCCACCGGGGGGAGGGGGGTCTTCATCTTCTGCTCTTTGTGTCTGTATTCATTGCACGACTTCCAAATTCTTTTACCTAATCTGGTATTAAGAACATATTATCTCTGACTCATTTGGTTTTAATGTTTATCGATATCTTCCAGGTGGGGCTTTGACAAATTTCCTAAAGAGACACCTCTTGTTTTCTATAAGTCAGGGCAACCCATTCAACCTCCCTTAGAGATGTTTGATGGACTAAAGGCTGTTCTCGAGAATATGATTGCCTACATAAAAAAAGAATTACAAGGGAAAACACTTAAATTTTGGCGCTTGCAATCACCAAGGCACTTTCAGGGGGGTGACTGGAATCAAAATGGTAGTTGTACAGTGGATGAACCCCTTGATGAACTTCAGGTATGCAAATGTAGCACCTTTGGTAAATTTGAGATTTCCACTTTTGAAGGTAATCTACTTGGTTAGCTACTAATAGAAATGTCCCTTGCATATGAGAGTGCAGGCATTTACGTTTACTAAAGCTTTCAATTTGCATTTAGCAGCATTGTTTCTTTGGTCATAATTTTAAGAACCAGCTAGGGGGATTTGATCCCTAATTTTCTTTCTAGAACTACCAGTATAAAACCAGTTTAGCTACTGTGGCGCTTTGAAATAATCACTTGAAAACTGCAAGTTATCTTCCCAAGAAAGAATCACTTGAAAAATGTGTTGCTTAGTCCCAACCTAATGCAAGGAAAGTTAAAAGACGTGGATAATTTGCTAAATAGTTAGCATTTAGTGACGATTTGTTTCCTAATCTCATGTAGCTCATTTTTAGTTTATTTTCCCTGACAGTTCATACAGAAGTATGAAAGTAAATCTGTTTTTTATTTAACTTCCTTCAATAAGTGCTTTTTCTTTCCATATTTACCGGACAATTACATTTCCTAACGAATTGTAGGGACTTATTGTGTGCTAGTAAGTTAATAATAGTAGGTAATGACAAGTTCTCTGAAGAAAATCTTACTGATACCTGAACAGCTTGACCTGTGGTTTGATCCCAGATATAATGGGGTTAACAAAGAAGCAAGGCTACTAAATCATCTCATTGAAGAGGTTCTAAAAGGCTCAAATATCAGAATCCTCGATCTGACTCACTTGAGCGAGTTCAGGGCAGATGCCCATCCTGCAATTTGGTTGGGGAAAAAGGATGCGGTGGCTGTCTGGGGTCAGGACTGTATGCACTGGTGCCTTCCAGGTGTTCCAGATACATGGGTTGATATTCTAGCCCAGCTTATCAATCATTATATTTTGGAGATAGGGTAATCGTTGTGGATGGTTGCAAAGGTTTCTTGAAGTATTTGCAGCTGAGCTCATGATAGATCAAAGATACCGGGCTCATATTTTTGACACCTATTACAAACTTGCTGATCTGAAGGAGGTGGTAGAACTAATTCACTAATTTATGTCCATTTAAATTCTTTCTAGCACCTTTGATGCCGTGTAGCCTTGTTCAGGGGCTTTGGTTAGAGATGGTTTTCTTGTGAGGAAAAATGGAGGCAGCAGATGGTTGATTATAAACAAAAAGGCCTAGATTTCATACTCTATGAATTATTATTTGTCCTTTTTCACATTATACCTCGGAGGATTTGTTCCCCATTTTGGAACTTTGTAGAACATGTATCATCATTTTTATAAATAGTTTTCTTCTTTGTTTCCATTCAGGTGTACTCTCTTCTTTTTCAGTCTCTGTGTTTTGGGGTGGAGGATGTTAAAGAACTCATGGAAAAAAAATGATAAACTCGCAAATGCAGTGAAAGGAGCTAGAGATGTGTTAAGAGTGAGTTATAAAAAATTTCTGTTCAAATTACACGATTTTATGCTAATCAAAAAATATCCTTAATCTGTTTGCCCCAACCAGGAACTATTCTTTTCCTGAAAATGGTTTTAATTTCTGGTCAGTTCCCAATTAGTGTTTGTCTTCATTAAAACATTTTATATAAAATGTTGTGCGAATTATCTCTTTTCCTTTTTTTGCAATAAAATTGGTTTGCTACTCTAATAGCCTGTTTGGCCCAGTTGGAGAAATCAGCTTATTTTAAGAAGTATTTTTTTAGAAGTACTTTTGGAGAGAAATAGTTTGCGTTTGGCTAATCACTTTGAAAAGTACTTTTGAGCAATAATTTGTGTTTGCCTAAGCTTTTCAGAAAGTGCTTTTAAGTATCAAATTACGAATAAGGACATGAATAGATTTACTTAATAGTTAATATTATAAGTAAATAAATAATCTCAAAATTTTGTTATTACAGGCAATAATTAAATCTTTTCACCCCTAAAGTCATTATATATTAGAAAGCTATCCAAAAAATAAGGAGAAATACTTATACATTAATATCCTAAGTATTAGGTTTAACAGTTATTTTGGTATATATTATAGTTTGTTAAGGGTAGTTTTAGTAAGAAGAAAAGTCAAAACTGCTTCTGCTCTGCTTTTGGGAAGAAACTACTTTTTTCTGCTTCTCAGAAACTGCTTCTGCTTCTTCCCAAAATTACTTTCTTTTTTTCTCAAAATGCTTGACCAAACACCTCAAGTTAGGGGAAAAAAGTGCTTTTAGGAAGGGAAAAAAAAAGATATTTTTGACCTCTTGAGAAGCTTGGCCAACAGGCTATACTCTCAATCGTCAATAATGCACACATGTTTCCTCAAGAAATAAATCTGCAATACCTCTGTACCTTCTAGAGTTCTAGTATTCTGAAGTACACTTGCCTTGACAACTTCAGGGTTACCGAAGGAGCAATAGCTCCAACGGAAGGGAATTAAAGGAAAAGGGTGCTATATTGAGGTGACTTGCACGCCGGATAGCGAGCGTGGGGTAGAGCACCGTTGGGGATTGTGACTTGTCCGTCCCGATTGATGATTTTACCGTGTATTTTGACTGAAACTTATTTGTTATTATCATAATTTTGGCTGATTGCCATATTTGGGCTTCGTGCCAATTATCTGAACCCTTCGGGGATTTTTATCACTGTTTCCTCACTATTTTGATATACTACTTGAACTCAGTCCTGTTGATTATACTGTTTTACAAACTCAGCCGCTTTAATTGAACTTTGAGACTTAAATGATATTTCCACTGTTGTTTGGCCTGAGCACTACTATTTTATTGATGCCTGAGGGGCTTATGATAGTGAGGCCGAGGGCCATATGTGAGGAGGCTTTCAGGCCTCGAGTGTGATGTGAGGAGGCTTTCAGGCCTCGAGTGTGATGTGAGGAGGCTTTTAGGCCTCGAGTGTGATGTGAGGAGGCTTTCAGGCCTCGAGTGTGATGTGAGGAGGCTTTCAGGCCTCGAGTGTGATGTGAGGAGGCTTTCAGGCCTCGAGTGTGATGTGAGAAGGCTTTCAGGCCTTATGTTATATGCCACGAGGTGGCTTGATATTGCGCTTGGGCCGTAAGGTGCCCCTCCCGGAGTCTGCACACCCCCAGTGAGCGCCGTCGACGATATATGGATCGGGCTGCACGCCGCAGCGAGACGTGGATCGGGCTGCACGCCGCAGCGGTTACTATATGATATTGTTCTGAGAGTGTTTCTAAGAGTGAGCCCGGGGGGCTGGTACTGTTTTGAGATATTGCCCGAGGGGCGAACTTTTATGTGCTCATCTTGCATATTTACTTTCCTTTCTACCTGTTATATTGTGCCCGAGGGGCGGATTTTTCTATGCTTATCAGCACCAGCTGTTTTGAAATCGTTTCGTAACTGTTGAAAAGATCATTTTCAAAAAGGATTTAAACTGAGTCAATATATTTCTAAAGATTTCACAGCTTCGCTGCTTTTCTCAAAGGATTGTACCCTGCTTCTATACAGCATGTTGGTTGCTTTACGTGATTTCTTACTGCTCAGTTGTTATTTACCTTTATTACTCACTGAGTTGGAGTACTCACTTTACTCCCTGCACCTTGTGTGCAGTTGCAGGTATTTATTCACCCGGTAGCGGGTATTGGCTCTTGGTGGCAGAGCTGTAGTAGTTTAGCGAGGTGACTGCCAGCGTTCGCAGCACCGTTTCTTTCTATGCTATTCATTATTCCTGTTCAGTGTATTACTAGACTTGTAAATGTAATTACATTCTTATAGATGCTCATGACTTGTGACACCCCGATTAGGGCTGTGTGGGGTTGTAATCTCGCTAATTAATATTATTAAGTCATATTTTAGCTGTTTATTCATGTTTAAATTATTTTTGAAAAGACGAGTTGGGTTAGTTGGCTGGCTTTGTCTTCGCGAGAGGCGCTATCACGACCGGGTTCGGGGTTTGGGTCGTGACAAGTTGGTATCAGAGCCTAGGTTACTAGGTCTCACGAGTCATGAGCAGGTTTAGTAGAGTCGCGGATCGGTACGGAGACGTCTGTATTTATCCTCGAGAGGCTGCAGAACCTTTAGGAAAACTTCACCTTCTTGTAATCTTATCGTGCGTCCTTGATTCAGCTTGAAAAGTAACTCTTGAAATTCCTTCCATGCGTTCGTAAGCGCGCATGAGCGCTCAATATCAGATGTGCCTTGATGGCTTGTGATTCCCCGATCAAGGGGCGAGTTATGATCTCTGTGAGTTTGATGTTGGGCCAGTCTGGAGGACTTGAGGCCGAATCTTTGCCTATGGCTTGAGCACCGACGTGCTGATTGTGTGAATAAGTGTTTTGAACTTATATGTTTGGTATTGTCCTTATTAGTGGAAGTGACGGCTGGGTAGCTATGTAAAGAGTGTATTAGTACTGCGAGATGTATCTATGTGACTTGGAAGTGACGAGGGAGGTCTGCTGGATGGTAGATGAACTATTAAGTGTATGATTTCCATTGTGATTAGATGTGTAGCTCCGGGTTATGGGCGCGTGAAGAATCTTTCGTGTCTCCTAGTTGGGAATGAAGTAGATTTCATGTTGCGGTATAAGTTCAGACTTAGGGAGACTAAGTGGTTGTGTAATGTGTATGGCGGTGGAAGGTATACAGAAATCTTATAGTGAAGCGAAGCAGGTGGTTATCTCCTGTGAAGTGTTCTGAAGTGGTGTGATCCTTATGTGTATATTAGGAGATCTCATGTGCAAGTGAAAAGTACGTGTTGAAATTTGGAATTTCGGGCTGCTTAAGAGAGTGGGCTTAACTGTTTCGGGAATGAATGCGAGAATTGCAGAAGAGTTACAGTACGGGATGATCTGTGTTTTCACAACTTATAAATGATTTGAGTTTAATATCACTATGTTATTGTGGCATCAATAGGGTAAAAGTGTTATGAGTTATTTGAGGGTATTTTTATCTATGGCTTCGAGCCAAGTAGGGGAGTCTGCTGTGAGTAGTTGATTGCACGGTTAGGTGCTATGCTAGTTCCAGTTTGAGGCGTGCGGGTGAATCAGTTATGGCTGGTGGGAATTGAGACCGAGGATGTTGACGAAGGTTATATTATGCTTCATAGGGTAAGGAAATCACATGATGTCTTAAGTTGTTGTTGATGCCTGAGGGGCTTATGATGTTTTTTGGACTGAGTGAGGCCGAGGGCCATATGTGAGGAGGCTTTCAGGCCTCGAGTGTGATGTGAGGAGGCTTTCAGGCCTCGAGTGTGATGTGAGGAGGCTTTCAGGCCTCGAGTGTGATGTGAGAAGGCTTTCAGGCCTTATGTTATATGCCACGAGGTGGCTTGATATTGCGCTTGGGCCGTAAGGGGCCCCTCCCGGAGTCTACACACCCCCAGTGAGCACCGTCGACAATATATGGATCTGGCTGCACGCCGCAACGAGACGTGGATCGGGCTGCACGCCGCAGCGGTTACTATATGATACTGTTCTGAGAGTGTTTCTGAGAGTGAGCCCGAGGGGCTGGTACTGTTTTGAGATATTGCCCGAGGGGCGAACTTTTATGTGCTCATCTTGCATATTTACTTGCCTTTCTACCTGTTATACTGCGGTATTTGTGCCCGAGGGGCGGATTTTTCTGTGCTTATCAGCACCAGTTGTTTTGAAATCGTTTCGTAACTGTTGAAAAGATCATTTTCAAAAAGGATTTAAACTGAGCCAATATATTTCTAAAGTTTTCACAGCTTCACTGTTTTTCTCAAAGGATTGTACCCTGCTTCTATACAGCATGTTGGTTGCTTTACGTGATTTCTTACTACTCAGTTGTTATTTACCTTTATTACTCACTGAGTTGGAGTACTCACTTTACTCCCTGCACCTTGTGGAGTTGCAGGTATTTATTCACCCGGTAGCGGGTATTGGCTGTTGGTGGCAGAGTTGTAGTAGTTTAGCAGGTGACTGCCAGCGTTCGCAGCACCGTTTCTTTCTATGTTATTCATTATTCCTGTTCAGTGTATTTCTAGACTTGTAAATGTAATTACATTCTTATAGATGCTCATGACTTGTGACACCCCGATTAGGGCTGTGTGGGGTTGTAATCCCGCTAATTAATATTATTAAGTCATATTTTAGTTGTTTATTCATGTTTAAATTATTTTTGAAAAGACGAGTTGGGTTAGTTGGCTGGCCTTGTCTTCGCGAGAGGCATCATCACGACTGGGTTCGGGGTTTGGGTCGTGACAGTCTCCAACCAATGACCTACTTTATTTTTTTCCAGAACTTCTGCCGCCAACGTTAAAGGTGTTTTGCCGCCTTCTGTTTTATTTTTTCTCCTAATTTGTTTTAACTCAATTCTAATTAGTTCTGCTCCTTTGTTTTGCCTTCTTTTGTCTCGCTCCTTTGTTCTGCTTTCTTAAGGTGTTTTGCCCTCTTCTGTTTTGTTTTTAAAATTATTTTTATGCATAATTTTTAATATATTTAACATTTAAATAATTGAGGATATTTTAGTAAACGTATCAGTTACAGTACAGTACGATACAGTCAAACCAAACAGCAAAATATTATTTAACAATAACAAACAATACAATATATTCAAACATTGTTTTCATAAAACGATACGATACAATACAATACATTATAAAATGATGGGGAACAATGATCCAAACAGAATGTAAATGTGGACTGAATTCGCTCTTCCGAACAAAATATCCTTTATAAATATTTGAATTTATTATATTTCATATGATGCGTGTATTATTTTATTATATACTGAAATATTTTGATGATCCTAGACGTTTTTCCCTGGTTACAGTTGATAGATATGTGCCTAGTTTATTTTCGAATGATTTAATTTGATAACATATCAATTATACTCTCCCCGTCCTATAAAGAATAAGCAAATGTAAAATACGAGGATCGATGCAGGTAGCTTACAATAGGGGTGTCGATGATTCGGTTCAGCCGGTTATTTTACAAAATTTGTATCATACCGATTTTTTGGTTATTCTATTATGTATAACCAAAATTAGAATTTTCAAAACCGTCTCAATCATGTCGGTTTCTCTTCGGTATCGCTATGGTTCGATTAATTTTCGGTATTTTTTTAAATGTCATATAAAAGTCACTACTAAAAGTAGAATGCAATAATAAACATATTTTTACAGGACTTAGCAAAACTCTCTAGACAACTTTACTATTTAAATAGTGGTAACTAAGAAAACATGAAAGATGGCCAGAGTATAGATCCATCAACTACTCTAGAACATCATAAAAAAAAAACTATGCAAAGACAACAAAAGATAAATCATACGAATAGAAAGATATTAACCAAGCTGGGACTCAAGAATAAAATTTATAGAAGATTAAATATGTATTCAAAAATATAAATCTAAATCATACGAAAGAAATATATTCAATACACTGTAATTTTCTACTCATAATCGCTAGAATATATTGTGTCTTGCTAGTGAATATATTGGAAAAAACTTAGTTTCAATAGGAGTAGCTTAATAGGTTTGGAATTAGGATTTTGATTTTAATTTCTTGTTGGCTTGTAACCATTTTCATAATTTAAAGGCCCAAGAAAAAATTTATTGCTTTATTATTTTTAAACTTAATATATAAATATATTTTCCACATGTAAATTTACTCGGTATGGTTCGGTATTTTTTCGGTTTATTTTCAAAAATAAAGAACTTACCCTAATTATCGGTACGGTTGTAGATTCATATAAAACCTACGGTTTTATAAAATAAAACTAAAAATCAGTTCGATGCGGTACGGTTCTGTCGGTTTAGTCAATTTTTAAATATCCATTGACACCCCTAGCTTACAGTATGAATTTGGATGTTATATTCTTTTTTTCCTTTTAGAAAGAGATCAACATATATTTAGAGATTGTAAAACTACTATAAATACTAGTCTTAGGGTACGCACTTTGCGCGTGTAACTAACTCTCCATACTATTTGTAATTAGTGTTGCTCTAATCTTTTATTCATTTCATATTCAATGCTCTTTTTATGAAAATAAATTTATGTACACTAAAAGTTTTGCAATTATTTATATGATGAATTTGTAAAAGAATTAAATTTGATTCTTTAACGAATTAGTTGATTCAAAGAGTTATTTTGTTAAATCAGTTAAAACATTAATTACTTTTTCTCAAAATTAGAGGAAATAATTTTTCTTGATTAAAATTCTTTATATTTAGCTCATTCCAAGCTTTTAACGTTTAACTATAATAATATTTCTATAAAATAAAACCTATATGTTCAAAGGATGACAAAAAATTGATGTGACATTTTACTTAAAACAAATTAGTTAATTTTTAAGTATTAAATATTAAAAAGATAATTAATTACAATTTTTTTTATATCAAATTTATTTTTAACGGATAAAATATTGACCAACATATCATTGTAATAAGTTCTAAAATTTAATTATTTTTAACCATTGTATTAGAGTGTAAATTTTAAATCCTTGATATATTTAAGAAAAATACCAAACATAAAATTATTAGTATTCTGTAATATTTAGGATTCATATTGGATGTCTACAAAGATTTACATTATTCTATTAAAATTAATAAATCGTAAACAATTATATAAATATGATCTCATCCATACCAATTTATTTTTCGACTTGGACTTTGAATAATTTTGATTTAGGGTTTTAACTTTGTGAGTTAGCAATTATCCTTTATATTAATGATATGTTTTATGGTCTAAATCACAAAGTAAAAAAGAGATAATTCTTTTTTCTGCTTCTCTCTTTTATGTCAAATAAAATTTAGTGCCTTCAAATATTAGAAAATATAATTTTATCAACCAAATTTAGACAGCTGAAACCAAATTATTCTGCTAGTAAACTTTGTGAGTTTGTTGATTAGTGCAATTTCAATACTAATAAACTTATAGTTGTAGTCGTCCATCATTATTAACCAATGATGTAATTTCTAATATTGAGCAATTATTTGTTTGGTCGAAGTTTTTGTTGTTAAAATAAAGATTTCATATCACTAATGAATTCACAGTCTTACTACCAATTAGAAGGCTCTTGATTATTAATAAATAGAAATTAATTCTCTTATATTTATCATATATTTGCTCATTTTAACTCTTATTCCTCGTCTAGCTTCGATCTTAGAAAAATCAATAGTACTGTATCCAAAAAAAAAAAAAATAGTAGTAGTTCTTTTTCGTTCAAAAAAAAATAAAAATAGTAGTAGTACTTCAATTTTTAGAGTCCATAATAAAATAAGTATTTTATTCAATGTGAACTCTAATTTGAACGGGTAATAGCACGTGTATCCCATATTTACACAACTTTAGAAAATTATGTAAATATTATTAAATTATATATTTGAGTTATAGGTAATTAAAAAAACATAAATTCGTGAATATTAGGAATATTAATCTAATTAGCTAGCTTAATAACACATATATCAGATGCCTTATTGTGATTTCATGCCTTGCCTCCAATTACTAAATTTATTCAATTCTCTCTTTTCTGTAGGATCAATTAACAGAATATACTTAAAATAAAGAATTAATAATAAAATTTGTAATAATAATGTCACGACCCAAAATCCACTAAGGATCGTGATGGCGCCGGACACCATTGTCAGGCAAGCCAACACCAATTTACTAGTAATTTCTTGTTTTAATATTTTTGAAATCGTTTCTTTTATACATTAAACAATGAGTAATGAATTCACTAAATAGATATTGATGTCTTTAACAAACTTAATATTAGAAAATCCCATAATCATCCCAGAACCCGGTGTCACAAGTGCATGAGCAATCACTAAGAAATCAAATAAAGTACAATAACTGTCCGGAATACAAATTGGACAGAAAGTAAATACAATACACTGAAAGAGACTATACTGGCTGCGGGTCGCCTCGAGGAATGCAGCTCACCTGGTCTCCGTATCATCCATGCTGCTACGCCCACTAGGCCACTAGAGATACATGTGCCTGTGCAACAAAAATGCACAGCAAGTGTAGCATGAGTACGAAAACAACGTGTACTCAGTAAGTATCCCGTCTAATATCGAAGAAGTAGAGACGAGAGGTCGACATCGACACTTACTAGTGGTCCAATAATAATA